>NC_056732.1:162228284-162528284 GCF_019279795.1 Protopterus annectens | reverse complement strand
GATCAAATCCTTTATCACCCAAAGTGTCAGCTGAAGACTGGACATGTGGGGATGGATGAGAGACCCCCTAGTCTTAGAGTAGGTCCACCCTGTGTGATTGCTCTTGGCTAAATCCAGAAGAGGGAACCAATTCTGTCTGGGCCAAAAGGGAGTCACCAACAAGATTTTGGGAGTGTCCTGTTATATCTTGTACAGGACCCTTAGTATGAGAGGAAGGGGAGGAAAGGCATACAGAAACATCCCCTTCCAAGGAAAAAGAGTGGGTGTCCACCTTCCAAGCCAGAGGACATGGGACTCTGGTGCAAAAGAGAGAAGGTTGTCTGCAGGGGAGGCAAAAAGATCTAAATGAGCGCTCCACTAGTGGACAATGTCCTGAAACACATCTCTGTGAAGCATCCACTCATGAGTCTGTGTTATGGACCTGCTCAGAGAGTCCACAAAGTTCTGTTCTGAAGGAATATAGGCAGCCTGAAAAGTTACCGGATAACTGGACAGCCACATCCAAAAACTGAAGAGCTAAGTAAGCACAAGTAAGACCCCATCCCCCTCCTTGCTTGATGTACCACATCACTGTGGTATTGGCTGTAAAGATTTTGAGGGGTCCTGGAAGAAACAGAGAATGGAAAGCATGAAGAGCCAGAAAAGCAGCCCTCATCTCTTTGATGTTGATATGGTCATTCTGCTTACGAAAGGACCAAAGGCCCTCAACTTTTAGATGGCCAAAATAAGCTCCCACCCCATGTCTGAGGCATCCAAAAATAGTTCCTGAGCGGGGACTGGAGGCTGAAAAGGAAGCCCTGGGTTGAGACAGTTGATGAATCCACTACTGATGCTCTAGGTTGAGGCATGAAGTCCAAAGGATGGGAATATTGAAGCCAAACTGACTTTTAAGAACCACTGCAGCTTTCTCATATGAAGCCTGGCTTGAGGAAGCATAGGAACAGTGAAAGCCATGAACTCAAGAGTCTTTACAGCCTTCCTGGCTGTTTATGGAGACCAGAGGAAGAAGGGGTTTAAAAAATGCAATCAGAGTTAAAGCCTTAGAAAGAGGCAGAGATGCCAGCATAGAAATGGTCTGGAGCCTGCATCTGAGAAAAACATGATCCTGAGGAAGAGTCATGAAGGATTTTTGAAAATTTACTGTGAACCCTAGGGTCTGTAAGAGGCAAATAGCGTAGTAAATACGCTGAAGCAAGGTCTCTAGAGAGGATGCCTGAATGAGCAGGTTGTCCAGATAAGAAAAAGATCTGTATTCCCCTCATCATGCAAAAAGCAATTACAGGAGTGAGGCATTTGCTGAAGACCCCTGGGCAGTAGACAAGCCAAAGGGCAAAGCAGAGAACTAAAGATGGAAGAAACAGAAAAACAGAAAATTTTCCTCAAAAAGACATGAAAAGGAATATAGAGATAGGCTTTCCTAGTATGTCTGGATCTCAAGGATGACTAAGGTAGAAAAAGTGGAAACAAGGTTTGAAGGGATAGCATTTGAAAGGCGAGAACATTTAAAAGTTGTTGAGACAGGAAAGATCCAGAATGGTTCTCCAGGTGCGTTCTTTCCTTGGAACCAGAAACTTTCTGGAATAAAACCCTTTCCCTTTTTCAGGAGCAGAAAATGATTGGATGGAGTCTTGAGACAAAAGGCTCTGAAGAACATCTGGAAAAAAGAGCAGCTGTTTCTGAGGAGGTTGAGGAATGCCCAAAAAAGGAGGAAAGGATTTCCATCCATGTAGTACCCTTGACAAACGATGGACAGAATCCAAGAATCCTAAGTAATCTTTAACCAATTGTGAAGGGGCAGGGAAAGATGGAGACAGGAACCTGACTTAGGAGGGAGGGAAGAAGACAGAGACAGAACCTGGCTTGGCTGGAAAAGGAGGCTTCTGAGCTGTTGGGTTTTGAAAAGATTTAGCAGGAGAAGCCCTTCTAAAACCCTTCTTTTTTACATTTGGGAGGAGGGTAAGTCTGTCTACGTACAAAGACAGACTTAGAAATCTGGGAACAGGTGAAACATAAATATGCTTTAATTCCTGCATAGCCTTACCCTTCTCCTGCAGGGACTTAAAAAGCTCAGCAGCTGCAGAACTACAGAGACTTTTATTGTTAAGAGGAGTATCCATCAATTTGCCCTTAGCATTGTCAGGTAAAGGCCAAAGGTTATGCCAAACCTTAACCAGAACCAAAGGCAGCAGCCTTAGAAGAGTCATCAGCTGTGCCATGACTACATTTAATGGAATGGCGAACTATGTCAGAAGAGGACCCTAACAAAGAGAGGGTCAAAGCCTTCCCCTCAGAATCTGGAAGGTCTGAATTAACTTGAAAATCCTGAGATAGAAGGGCTACCATACCTGGCCATATGGGTTTGGTAATTCACAGCCTGAAAGGATAGAATAGCAGCAGTGTACACCTTTTTGCACAATATTTCCATTGTTCTACTGTCCTTGTCAGAGGGAAGCAGTTTAGTTGAAGGCAAAAGCTTGGAAGGCTCATCAGAAGAAACAGAAATAACATAGGGGTAGCAAAGGGACACTTGTTAAGAGATTTACAATAATCAGACCCCTTATAAAACTTATCAGGTGTTTTAGGAGCAGGGGGCTGGGAATCAGGAGTATGAGAAACAGCTGAAAACATGTCCAACAAAGCAGCAGCAACAGCAGAGGGCAATGGAAACTCTACTTAGAGGAGTTCCTAATACCTTTTCTGAACACCAGAACCTAGGTGTAGACCCACTTAAAAAAAAATCTATCATACGAGCGAGAGCATTCCCAAAGGAAATCTCCTCAAAAGGCAAGTCTGGACTAAGGGAGTCTTCCTCCTCAAAACCATAATCCAATGGAGAGGGAATCTGGGAGGAATAGGCAAAAGATTCCTCATCAGAGACTAAGTCCTCATCAAGAGGAGTAGAGGACCGGGGGGCGAGCAGGAACAGAGACTCCCTGAGGGGGTTTCAAAGCCATAAGCCATAACAGCATTAAGTAACCCCTGTGTAAAATCCTGCCAATCACATTGAGGATCCTTAGGAGCAGAGGAAATATGCTTTGTCTTCTGCTTTTTCTTTAAAGAGATATCCGCCTTAAAAATCTTAGGTGGTTCGGACCTCTGCTGACACCCAATCAACATAGTAGGAATTTTCTCCCAAACAATAATTTGCATAATACCCCTCATTCCCCTGGATACTTTCTGCCATGGTTCCCCCAGAACATATGAAATGGATGTCTGCAGAGTCTCCGAGGAGATGCAAGAAGCCGGATCCATGCCAGTCTCTAAAGCGGTCATGGCAGAGGAATCAGACAGACAAACTGGGCAATTCTCTGGGCTTTCACCAGCTTCAACAGAGACTTCCAGAGGAGGTATAGCAGTAAAATCCAACTCAACTTCTTTTGGCCTCCTTAAAAGAAAGGCGACCCTTGGGCCAGGATGACTCTGCCAATGAATCCTAACAGCCAACAACTTAAGATGTCGGTTTTCCAAGTAGATGAATAAGGAGGCAGAGATGACTATGAAGAGTTTCAGGGACAAAAGCCTGACAAATAGGGCACATTGTATGGTCGTGAGATGCACCTAAGCAAAACAAACTCAGCTTGTGAAGGTCCTTATGGGGAATCTGTCTCCCACACTGGCATTTTCCCTTTCTGGATGACATGTAACCCCATATTAAAAAATAAAAGGGAAGATAAGAAGAAAAAATGGCACTTATGTGAAACGGTTTGGTAACCAGCAGATGAAACAGCATTCAGATCGAAGATCGACGTTGGCATTCAGAAAGGCGCAAAGAAGTGAGGAAGGTACGGCCAAATATCACCTTTATGCCCTACACTATATGCAAGTAGCATATATGTGACATACTGTGTACCTTAAAGCAACCAAAAGGCTTCGATATACTGGCAAGATGTCGGGCTGCCCTTGGCGGGGGATTCTTAATGTAATGAATACTACTACAGTGAAATAGAAGGATATTCCCTAGTATAATGAAAACTGCAACAGTGATATGGTAGGACATCTCAAGATATTCTGCCACCTTTTTCCCTCCTCTCTACAAAGTTTTCATATACATACACACATTGCATTTAGAGAGGTGGGTTCCATGTGTCTGATCATATGTTTGCTACATTAAACGTTTAGTTAGGAAGGTTTTGTCAAACTGCCAGTTCATCACAGGATGCTGGCATTTGTTTTGCAAGATCACTAAACAGTGGGGTGAGGGATTTTGACCTTTCCCCACTGTTTTGCTATCTTGCAGTTGATATATTTAAATTAGTGGGGAGGGATTGCTTCCAGCATGAAACATTCCATTCACAGCCCCTTATTCCATTTTTGCACATGGGGTCAGGGTGTCACTTCAATAGTGACAATCATCTAGAACCAAGTTTCAAACCACTGGGTAGCTAGCTCTGACACAGCTGTTCTTCCATAAAGCACACTCACACCTATGACCAACTTGGTGTGTCTAGTCCACCTTCTGCATGTGTTTGCAATGTGGTAAGCACCCAGAGGAAACCCACAGAAACACAGGGAGGACATGCATGCAAAAAAGCCACCACAGCTAAGAATCGAACCAGAGAGCCTCTGTGATTCAACTATACTATCCTCTGTGCCACTGTGCTGCCCTCCTGTTTTTTTTTTTTTGATTAACTGAGTTTTGACCATTTGTGGTTGATGATCTGAATGCCAATTTCGTGAGTCAGCAATCTAGTGACATACATATATATACAGACACACACACAAAACTACTAGTAGAGTAAAATAAATACTATAAAGTCACAAGCAAAAACGCCACCAGAGTAGTTACTTAAAGTTACTGAGGTTGTAACTTTGCAGTACTACTTCAGTGTTTGTTATAAAACTCGTTCCTTTTTCATCTTTCCAAAAAGTGGGACTACCTCTAGGGAAATTCTAAAAGCCTTTTACTCTGGACAGGACACACATCCTCTGGGTCTTGCAAAGACATGCTGGAAAACCTATTAGAAAAAACCTCCAGTGCTCCTGATTAGCAAAGCTGCAGCAAGGGCAGGGCAAAGGGTAGATGTCCCTTGCATAAATGGTTAGGAGTGTGATCGACACTGTAACACACGTGACACTCAGGCATTGCAATTAGTGTCATCAGTTATGCTTAAAAACAGTCCATTAGTGCTTCCGTGTTAGGGACTGTAACAAGGAGCTAATACAGCCTTTTGTCACAGTTTAACAAACAGCTACTGGATCAATATTTAACAGCATTTTATTTCACCTGAAGATTTTTTTTATTTATTGGATACTCAGTGAACTGCAGCTAGGAGCTATTAAAGCTGTTTGCTGCAGTTTATCAAAGGCATGGATACAGTGGTATGGAAAAAGAGGCATTATGAATATGCATAACACCTTTTTTCTTAGTTGACTTTTTATCCTAAACATTTTGAGAGATTTTTTTTTTTTTTTGGTCTTCAAATATGAGAATACTCAATTCTCAACTTCAAATGAGGGTTGCCAAATGGTGGCACTGCCCACTGACCTTCTTACAGCTCTGCTGACTTTAAACCACGATGCAATGACTCCTGTCCTGGATGCTGACTCCAGTAAGGTAACATGCACAGGTCCAGAGAAGACTGGGTAAGGATGATAAAAGCAATGGCAGCTCCAGATGAGCTGCTAGAGATATCCTGTGTGAAAACACTGCTTTTACTCAGGTGATTTGATTTAATTGAATAATTTTGAATACAACTATTATTTATTAGTCATCAATACCACTATTGTATGCTTAGTTTCAGCATTTACTCTTCCCATGGTGAAAATGTATTATTTATAGTCACTGTTTATCTATCCTCAGTGCACATTAACAAAAAAGATACCTTCAAAAGAATATGTTATTGCCTGCCGCTATGGAGCAGAGGGATAAAACCCTGACTTTCAACAAGATGAACAGTGTTCGATTAGTGGCATGTATGCTGGAGATGATGGGAGTGAATGTCTGCCACAACCTCACCCATGCTGGGGATCACCAGCTGATTGACACCTGGAGAGGACAATGTACATAGCATCTGTGGAGTACAAGCCTAATGGGCACATACTTCCAGCATGCAAAGGTAGTAATACCAGGGAAGATGTGTGTGGAGATTAACAGAGCTGCCATAGGGGTTAGAAGCTCCAGGGGCTAGTAGTAGAGTACATTGGCCCAATCACTACTATCAGACTTTCATCTCTCCAGGAAACAAATGGGCCGATTAGGCCTTCCAGTCAGGGAAGCGAGTGGACCATAGGGTCTCAACTGCATGGAATTTGCCTAGCTCCTGCCACTAGAGAAGAATGAACAGGAGGCACCTTTTGGCAAGAACCACAGGATGTACATACACACATACATAAGTTACGAAAAATTAAAGGTAACTTGCTATATACAATTTACTGCCAAGGCACATTTTAAACATTAGTTTAAAAATCATTTACATCAGCTAAATTAAAATGCATAGAAGTTAACAAGTGGATTCATTACCTTGCAACATACAGTCATAGGCCTTTCTGTCTCTCCTTCCTAAAGCATCCCAAAATCCCAAAGGCTCTGACCCTTCATCACATTCATGTATTGTTACTTTGCTGCTGCTGTGCAAACCTGCTTCCAATGGACATCTGCAACACAAAGCAATTAAAACCCATAAATTATGCTTTTTTTTTTTTTTTTTTTTTTTTTTTTTTAAGAGATGCAGGCACTTCTGAAGTTATCAGATGTAACTGAGAAAGTACTGACAAATCACTGCAGAACAAACATCTATGAAATTCTGTATCCAACATAACAAAAGGCACCAAAAGAACAATAGCTAGTCTAAAATAGCAGTACACCTATGCTTTTTCATCCTTCCTTGCCAGTACATACATTTTGTAAGACAGACAATTCATGACATTTAGTTATCTTCTGATACATGTGCCTTTGGCTGCTGCACACACAAAACCTGCATCTATGTAGGTTTTCATGTAATGTAATTATCACGTGCCTGTATATCGTAAGGCAGATAAACTGTTAAGTGCATTACAACTTATGCCTTTATCACTAGGTCTGTAATATGGAGGATTTGACAGCTGTTGGATGCAAATAAATAAATTTAACAGCTCATTTAATCCAGGTATCTACATCACAATTCAAATACATATTAATATAACATGCTTAGAAATATAACGTGCTTCTGTTTGATTTTCAACAATTTCAAAGGTTTTACTGTAATGTGATTGCTATAGTATGTTCCAACAACAGACTATTGGAATACTTAAATTTTGTAGCTCAAAAATATTACTGTCTCCCACACTAGAAGGATCAATTTTTCACCATCCCCCCAAGATCCATGCAGGAATCCCTAGCTGGATTAAGGTGGCATGTACACTGGTATCATACCTAGTTTTTTCCTGACAATTGTACTATACTATTCTCCTTCTTGAAGTCCCTCAGTGGGAGAGGATTTGTTCTTAATGCCAGGAAAAATAAATGGTTTAAGTGAACTAAGGTCCCATGAAACTGACAGCCACAAAAGAAAAAAAAAAATAGATCATCAGATCTGCTCATTTTATTTGGACCCTTTCTAAAGTGCCTCAGAAAGTCCAATAACCTGAAAAGTATAGATAACCACATGAAGCTCAAGGCCTTTCTTGCTACAATGATGGACAATTTCAAGCACCAGAAACTTCTGCAGTGACTGCAGACTCCCAATTCAGAGCAGATTATCTTATTCTGACAGTTTGTAAAAGCACTGCCCCTTGTAATGTGAACTTTGCCTTGATTGTAGTAATGTTAACTTACTATTCCCGCTCAAATGAGTCAGTTTGTTTTTATATTTCACATTAACTACACTCGCTTATCATGCTTATACATCTCATTGGGTAATGATAGAAAATTATACAGATTACAAGACTTACAGTTACACAGACTGCTGTACAACATTTTATACAGTGACCTCATTTTTTTTCCTGTTGCTACTCTGGGATATCGATCCTTTATGGCAAATGCATATAATATTAATCAATGAGACCAATTAATATGAGAGTATGGCCGAGAGAGCACTCAAATGCCACCAAATAATTGGCCAGGGACAGTGGCTACAATCTTTCAATCCATTTGCTGTCTTAAATAAAAATTATATAATATAAGGAAGTTTGGTATTAAAGCTTAAAAACCTCAGCTTTGGCCGGCGAAGAACTTGCTATATTCAACTGGACGTATAAGAGAATTTAAGTACCTTTATCTGCTCTTTTTTTTTTCAAAAAAATACAGTATTTAAATTGTTTTTAACTGTATGGAAGGAATATTAGCTGAACTGGAAGTTAGTCAGTGTTTGCTGAATTTTGTTATTTGCTAGTAATTACAGGTGTGGGGGTAGACACATTCTTTGATTTCCTGTCCTTGCCTATTTAAGTGGTACAGTGTGAAATATTTTCTGCTTAAAAACCTCAGCTTTGGCCAGCTAAGAACTTGCTATATTCAACTGGACATATAAGAGAATTTAAGTACCTTTATCTGCTCTTTTTTTTCCCAAAAATACAGTATTTAAATTGATTTTAACTGTGTGGAAGGACTATTAGCTGAACTGGAAGTTAGTCAGTGTTTGCTGAATTTTGTTATTTGCTAGTAATTAAAGGTGTGGGAGTAGTCACATTCTTCGATTTCCTGTCCTTGCCTATTTAAGTGGTACAGTGTGAAATATTTTCTGCTTAAAAACCTCAGCTTTGGCCGGCTAAGAACTTGCTATATTCAACTGGACGTATAAGAGAATTCAAGTACCTTTATCTGCTCTTTTTTTTCAAAAAATACAGTATTTAAATTGATTTTAACTGTGTGGAAGGAATATTAGCTGAACTGGAAGTTAGTCAGTGTTTGCTGAATTTTGTTATTTGCTAGTAATTACAGGTGTGGGGGTAGTCACATTCTTTGATTTCCTGTCCTTGCCTATTTAAGTGGTACAGTGTGAAATATTTTCTGCTTAAAAACCTCAGCTTTGGCCCGCTAAGAACTTGCTATATTCAACTGGACGTATAAGAGAATTTAAGTACCTTTATCTGCTCTTTTTTTTTTTTCAAAATAGAGTATTTAAATTGATTTTAACTGTGTGGAAGGAATATTAGCTGAACTGGAAGTTAGTCAGTGTTTGCTGAATTTTGTTATTTGCTAGTAATTACAGGTGTGGGGGTAGTCACATTCTTTGATTTCCTGTCCTTGCCTATTTAAGTGGTACAGTGTGAAATATTTTCTGCTTAAAAACCTCAGCTTTGGCCGGCTAAGAACTTGCTATATTCAACTGGACGTATAAGAGAATTTAAGTAGCTTTATCTGCTCTTTTTTTCAAAAAAATACAGTATTTAAATTGATTTTAACTGTGTGGAAGGAATATTAGCTGAACTGGAAGTTAGTCAGTGTTTGCTGAATTTTGTTATTTGCTAGTAATTACAGGTGTGGGGGTAGTCACATTCTTTGATTTCCTGTCCTTGCCTATTTAAGTGGTACAGTGTGAAATATTTCCTGCTTAAAAACCTCAGCTATGGCCGGCTAAGAACTTGCTATATTCAACTGGACGTATAAGAGAATTTAAGTACCTTTATCTGCTCTTTTTTTTTTTAAATACAGTATGTAAATTGATTTTAACTGTGTGGAAGGAATATTAGCTGAACTGGAAGTTAGTCAGTGTTTGCTGAATTTTGTTATTTGCTAGTAATTACAGGTGTGGGGGTACTCACATTCTTTGATTTCCTGTCCTTGCCTATTTAAGTGGTACAGTGTGAAATATTTTCTGCTTAAAAACCTCAGCTTTGGCCGGCTAAGAACTTGCTATATTCAACTGGATGTATAAGAGAATTTAAGTACCTTTATCTGCTCTTTTTTTCAAAACAATACAGTATTTAAATTGATTTTAACTGTGTGGAAGGAATATTAGCTGAACTGGAAGTTAGTCAGTGTTTGCTGAATTTTGTTATTTGCTAGTAATTACAGGTGTGGGGGTAGTCACATTCTTTGATTTCCTGTCCTTGCCTATTTAAGTGGTACAGTGTGAAATATTTTCTGCTTAAAACCTCAGCTTTGGCCGGCTAAGAACTTGCTATATTCAACTGGACGTATAAGAGAATTTAAGTACCTTTATCTGCTCTTTTTTTTTAAAAAATACAGTATTTAAATTGATTTTAACTTTGTGGAAGGAATATTAACTGAACTGGAAGTTTTCACTCTGCTCTTCAGTTAGTCCCACCCACCCTCCCTGTTTTTGTTTTGGTGTTAATCTTAGTGGTCTTACAACTGCCCGCCCCTCTTGTAAATTTGTGTTTGGATACTCCTTCTGGGCCCATCTCATTTGCTCACTCAACTGAGTGCAGTGAGATCATATTCTGATTTCAGGCACTCCTACTGTGTACAGAGAGAGCATCTGGGAAACAGAAAAAAAAATTAAGCTTGTTTCCTGCCTTTCCTGTTAAGTGGTATAGACTATTTGTAGGCTTCTGAGTCCCCAAGCCCTTCTGTGTTGGAGGGAAGCCTTCTAGCTTAGTTTATTTTGTCTTATAACTAACCAGTTTTCTAGTTTCAGCACTCAAATCTGTTTCTTTGATCTCAGCACTTGTTCAGAAAAAAAAATTTCATCTGCTTTTACTGTACTTGTGTTTCTACCTATTTTGTTTTACTTTTGCATCATCTTAAAAGTACTCAATTGTATTTATTAATGCTTGGTGTAACTCATTCTAAGCCTTTTGGTTTAAACACTTGGGCTTCGGACCAGTTGTTTTGCACTGAGAGGGTTTGTGGTCTGCACTGTAGTGGCAGAACAGGTAGCTTACATCCTTCTATGTTGGGAACTGCTGATTGAGGGCTCAGTGTCTGTTATTCTAAAAGTGTATTAATTCTGGTTTAAGCACTTGGGCTTTCAGGCCAGTTATTTTACATTAAGAGGGTTCATGGTCTGCACTCTTGTGGGAGGAGAGGCTGGACTCTGCCCTTCTGAGCTGGGAATTTCTGGTTGAAGGCTTATAGTGCATGCATGTCTGAACTGCTTCTTTCTGAAGTTGGTGCGCCTTGTTTGCTGTGGCATAGACTGGATTCGGGCCTGCTGGATCTAGCTTTGTTTGTGTAACTTGAGCACTAATCCAGGCATTCTCTAAAGTATTCAATTGTATTTATTACTGCTTGGTAGTAACTTGATTAAAGTGTAGCTATCATTCTAAGTCTTTTGGATTAAGCACTTGGGCTTCAGACCAGTTGTTTTACATTAGGAAGGTTTGTGGCATGTACTGTGGTAGCAGGACAGGTAGCTTTCATCCTTCTAAGTTGGGAACTGCTGATTGAGAGCCCAGTGTCTGTTATTCTTAAAGTGTATTAGTTCTGGTTTAAGCACTTGGGCTTCAGGCCAGTTATTTTACATTAAGGAGGTTTGTGGTCTTCACTCTTGTGGGAGAAGAGGCTGGACTCTGCCCTTCTGAGCTGGGAATTTCTGGTTAAAGGTTTATAGTGCCTGAATATTTGAACTGTATCTTACTGAAATTGGTACACCCTGTTTGCTGTAGCATAGACTAGATCCAGGCCTGCTGAATCTAGCTTTGTTTATATGCTTGTTGTTTGTTTGCTTGTTATTTCCCTGGAATGCTAATTCCACCTAATCTGTGCTTCTCAGCTTCTGTGGATCACTAGTGATATCTGCATTGCTTACGGTACTTATTTCCTTGTTTCACTTGAAAGAAAGTTACTGTTTGTCGTTTTTGCATTTAAGTTACCTATAACACATTGCACTTAAGTTACCTGGCACTTGCTCACTAAAGCAATTATATAAGTCAGCACTAAAAATTAAAATCACTACACCCTCACTCCCCAGTGGCCCTGGTTTTCAATTATTAAGGAATTCCCAATATTATTCTAGCATGTCCAAAGGTCAGCTGTCAATCTCCTCTCCGGTCCAGCTGGTGAATCCGGGAATATTGAGGCAATGTTACAACTGCCTCATGTACACAGACAACCCTCTCCTCCTCCCAACGAATTCCAACACATGTGAGAGATGCAACCATATAGCCAAACTGGAGGCTAAGCTCTCTCAACTCAGTACTGGCATAACCAGTCAGGAGGAGAAGGAAACCACACATACTACAATTCCAGTCTCACATAGACCTACCACGACAGCAAACCAAACACATAATCACACAAAAACATACTCGGAGGCTCTAAATAAAGATCTGCCGAAGCAGCAGAGACCTCCAAAGCAGACACCCAAGCAGCTGCTACCCCAAAACAAAACACGTGCAACACATATCGCACAAAGCCAGTGTGCCAAACAGTCGCAGCCCTTAAGACTAAACAACACACCTGATGCACTTGTAATAGGTGACTCTATCGTCAGGCACACTGACGTCCCGCTCACCAGGCTGAACAAGGAGAGGGTCACGGTGAGCAGCCTGTCGGGCGCTAGGATCCGCCACATAACACAAGCACTCAGGTCACTCCAAGGCAAGTACAAATATGACTCAGTCATTGTCCATGCTGGTGTGAATGACCTGAGACATACCTCCCTGGACTACATGAAGAGAGACATAAAGGAGCTCTCTGAGCATGTAGCCCAGGCCGGTATGACCCTGACCTTGAGTAGCATCTTACCCTCACCAAGAATGATGCCACAATATGAAGACAAGATGATCAATTTCAACAATTGGCTTAAGTACTGGTGTCATTCAAAGGGGATCCAATGCCTGTCAGCTTGGGATGATATGCTCGACAAGCCACGATGCTTCACTAGGGATGGCTTGCACCTGTCACCCCTGGGCTTTCGGATATTGGCAAAGGCTCTTGCTACCCCCATAGTGCCTTTTTTAGGCAAGGCTCAAAAGACAAACCCACCTCCAAAGGTATCACAAGGGATACGAAACTAAGAGTAATGCTACTCAACGCCAGAAGTCTAAACATCAAGATGCACGCACTCAAAACTCTCCTTAGCATGGAGAACATCGATATCTGTGCAGTAACAGAAACCTGGTTCAGGGCTCCCGAGAGCACCCCAGCACTACCAGGTTATACCTCATACCATGCTTTTCGGCCCCAAAACTTGGACCGAACCACAAAAGGAGGGTGAGTATCGATATTCATCAAAGATACCCACACCTCCAGGTTGGTGGCAAAGCACGAAGCATCAGAGACCATCCATGTGCAACTAACAGTGGGTAAAACTGCCTTCCAGTTTATAGCCTGCTACAGACCACCCTCCCAAACCCAGGAACCCCACTCGGCCTTCCTGAAAACACTGGAAAATATGAAGGTGTCTCCAAACACCATTATATTGGGCGACTTCAACTACCCAAACATAGACTGGGAGCATTACTCTAGCTCCAACACCCTAGCCCAAAGGTTCCTAGAATTTATAAACTCAAATGCTATGGAACAACTTGTTACCACTCCCACAAGAGGGGAAAACATACTGGACCTGATCATCACCAACATGGGGACTCTATGCTCCAGACCAGAAGTGCATCCCTCACTGGTAAGATCAGACCATAAACCAATCTCACTGGATATTCACATCCCGACCCCACCCCCTGCCCAGAAAACCACAGTGAAAAACTTCTCTAAAGCAAATTTCACACTCCTCAAAACTGAGGTGGAATCCTTCAAAGCCCCCGGCCTGTGGAAAATACAGCCCAGACCGCAGAATCCTTTATAAACGCATTCTATGAACACCTTCAGGAATGCATGGATCATGCGATCCCAAATAAAACCAAGACCCAATAGGAGGAGGGAGCTACTAAATGATAGAGCAAAATCCCAAAAAGGGAATGCATCACTGATCAGTATTAGCAAAAAACTACGGGCACACATAAAATTGTCTAAGGCCAGCTTCGAGAGAAAAATTGCACAGGACACTAAGGATAATCACAAGGCTTTCTTTAGTTATGTTAGGAACCTGGGTGGTAATTCCCAGATATGCTCAGAATTAGTCCAAAATGACAAAAAATACACCGAACCCACAGACATTGCCAACATCCTAGCTGACAGGTTCAGCGCAAACTTCTCCCCCCCCTCCCCACCCAAAGGGCAAATATCTATCCCAGCAGAGTGCTGCCCCCCTGACATCTCAGATGCTCAGGTAAGAGCCGCCCTCTCCAAAGCAAAAAACACAGCATCAATGGGACCAGATGGTGTCCCGGGCTGCGTCCTACATGAACTCTGAGAAGAGCTAAACCCAAACATAAAACTACTGTTCAATCTCAGCCTTACTACAGGATATGTGCCCAAAGAGTGGCGTACAGCAACAGTGGTCCCTCTCCATAAAGGTGGTGCCTCAACAGATCCTGGAAACTATCGCCCCATAAGCCTGACTAGCTTGGTCTGCAAAGCTATGGAAAGGATCATCATGGACCTCATAAATAAAGATATTGGGGACCTACAAACACTGGATCCTACCCAGTTCGGCTTTGTTAAGGGCAGATCCTGCCTCTTAAACCTGGTTGATTTCTTTGAAACAGTCACCAAGGCCATTGACGAGGGGAAGGTGGTCCACACAGCCTACCTGGACCTCGCAAAAGCCTTCGATACAATACCCCACTTGGGCATTAGAGATCAGCTCACCAGCTTAAATATAAACCCCTATGTCACTAGATGGATTGCAAACTGGCTCAAGGACAGAACCCACATGGTTAGAATTGCTGGAGCCATGTCAGACTCCAAACCAGTTACAAGTGGTGTCCCACAAGGCTCAGTCCTGGGACCTCTCTTGTTCGGTATATATTTCTTGGAGGTACAGGCCAACACGGAAGGACTGTGGCTGACCAAGTTCGCAGATGACTGCAAACTGGGCGCCATAATCGACTCTCCAGCCGACACAAGCATCCTCCAAAAGGGCCTCATAGAAACAGACAACTGGTGCCAGAGCCATGGCCTCAAGCTAAATGCCAAAACGTGTATAGTCATCCCCTTTGGCAAAAACAAAGTGCCCACAAATTACCACATAGGTGGTAATCCATTAAGTACAGAAGAAGTAATTAGGGACCTGGGAACCCAAGTTGATAGCAATCTCTCATTTGACAACCACGTGGCCAAAGTGGTTAGAAAAACATTTTATATAGCCCACCTAATCATGAAGGGATTCACATCTAGATCAGGGGAGGTCATCGTGCCTCTTTACTCATCCCTCATCAGGCCCATAATCGAGTACAATGCCCCTTTTGGGATGTACCTTACCAGACACCTGCAGCAACTGGAAAGACCCCAAAAGTACCTCACCAAGAGGATCAAAGGGCTCAAACAGATGCCATATGCTGCCCGGTTAAAGAAACTCCAGCTGTACTCAGTGGCATACCGCTTGTTCAGAGGCGATCTGTGCCTGACGTATAAAGCCATGTCCAACCCGGAATTAATGGACATGCTGCACCTCAGAAAATCCAAATCCCATCGAGCTACGCACTCGAGAGACTTGAACCTCAGCACTGAAATAAATAGGACATGCTGGAGGGACAGATTCATAACCCAGTGGCTCAATTCACTCTGGAATAAAATCCCAGTCCAGGTTAGGCAGAGTCCCTCATTGACTCTCTTCAAGAGGAATCTTGATGAGAGGATGGGAGATCGTAGGTTTACCCCGGTATCACTTCTGTGTCACTGTTAGACAGAGGCACAGTATACTAACCTCGAAAAAGGGCATAGCAAAATAAATTTAAAATGGGTGGCAAAAGCCAAACACATTCTGGCTAGGCTTATAAATGCCCTAGGGCAGATAGCCTAGTATGAACCTATAAGTGTAGAGGAAATGAATAATGCTGCCTTGGGCTATGAACTACATCACATTTACCCAAATAAGATAAACAATGAACAGCTGCAAAAACAAAATTATGAACAATGGCTTCTCAAAAGCTCACCACACCTCACTCCAAGACCAGTACTTTATGTTTTAGCTTACCAGCAATAAAAAGAAGTTATCTATTTACCATAACGTTCCATCTTTGTTGTCCATTTTCATTACTACTCGACTGATGGGTTCAGATTCGAGCCCTCGGATCTGACTCAGCTGTTCTAAAAGCTCATGGCAACCTTGAATTCTCGAGCTTCCCCATTACCCAGAATGCAACACCCCATTACCTCAGACCTCGTTTGCAGATTATAGCAAAAGACTAACAGTTTACTCATACAGAAAACATTTTTAAGCAGAAATATAACAGATAATGAAAGCACAAAGCTATACCTGGTCTCATAAAAAGACAAGTGAAAGACCCCAAGAGTGGCTCTAGCTACTCGCTCTTCAGACAATATAGGATGGGGGTTGGTGGATGAGGAGTCAAGGAGGAATGCAAATGGACAACACAGATGGAACGTTATGGTAAGTACAGAACTTCTTTATCTGATGTTATTAATTTTCATTCTGTCCTTGACTGATGGGGCAGAGTCCCCAACTACTATAATCTTAGGGGGGCCTGAAGGAAGGATATTCCTGAGCACCACTGAGCCAAATGATGCCCTACTTGTAGAAACAAAGTCTAGCCTGTAATGAGAGATGAAGGTGTGAGGTAAAGCCCAAGTTGCTGCTGCACAAATATCATCCATGGGAGCTCTTGAATGAGCATGCAATTGCTTAGTTAAAGGCAAATTCAATTTATCGTAAATGAAAGAAATGCAATTAGTGAGCCATTTGGCTACGGAAGATCTAGACACTGGCCTGCGCAATTTCTTTTCTGCAAAGGAAACAAATGACTGATCTGACTTCATGAAGTCCTTTGTTCTGTGTAAGTAGAAATGCAATTGCTTATACACATTTAGTGAATGCAACAAATATTCGCCTTTGTTTGTATAATTTTGGAAGAAAACTGGTAGGTTGATAGATTGGTTAATGTTGAATACTGATACAACTTTGGGCAAAAAAATTAGTTGGTATGGAGGTTTCACCTAAGAAGCAAGGAAACACCGGGAATCCATGCAGTCTCAAGTAAGCTTCTACCACTGCCACAGCCCTGGGGGCTGTGGTGAGACCAAAGGGCAGTGCTCTGAACTGGTAATGACTGGCTACTAACCAGAAGTGTAAGAATTTCCTGGACTGTCTGTTAATTTTTATATGGTAGTATGCATCCTGGAGATCTACTGAGCACATCCAGTCATCTTTTCCCAGAAATGGAAGAATCAAATGAACCATGACCATTTGGAACTTTGTCTTCCAAACAAAGTTGTGCAGACTTCCGAGATCCAGAACTGGTTTCCAGTCCTCTGTTTTCTTTGCTAGTAAAAAGAATCTCAAGTAAGTTCCAGATCCATTCTGATCGGGGGGGGGGGGGGGGGGGCTCTTGGATGACTCTCTTGTTTAGCAGCTTTTGTATTTGAATGGCTGCTTGTTCCTTCTGACTAGGTGGAGCATCGTGGATTTTCCTGGAATTTACAGGAAAAAGGGAAAATGGAATTATATATTCTCTGGATAGGATCCTCTGCACCTAAGTATCTTATTTCTAGCCAGGCTCTATGGTGCAGGGACAAACCCTCAATTGCCTCCAGAGGGGGAGAATTGGGCCTCTTCAGGAGGCGCTGGAAGAGGTTACCAAAGAAAATCTCTGGACCCTTGCTGTTGCGGGCCTCCTCTGCTATGAGGGCTGTCTCTACCATTTGAACTTCCTCCTCTGCTTCTGGGGGAAGAACTTCCATGTGTGTCCTGGAAAGATCCTTGTGATTTCTTGAACCACATCTTTCCACCACCTCAATGATTCCTCAAAAAGGATCTCTGGGGAGTGGAAAAATGTATGCCCATGGCAGAAAAAGGCTTTCCATCCTCCTCACACCTGGACAATGCATCTTTTACTGGGTCAAAAAGAGAGGGGTCGTCAAAGGGAGCAATGATGAATGTAGACTTATAAGGCTCCGCAAAATCACACAAATGCATCTAGGCACGTCTCCAAATGGCTACACCTGAACCCTCTGCCCTTGAGGCTCCTTCTACTACATTAGAAATAAGCCTCATGGACAAGTTGGAAATCGATTGTAGGGTTGCCAGCTGAGAAGTGATGGAATATTTCATCTCTTCAGACATGATTCTTTTAAGGGTACTTTAAAGTTCCTTAATCAGATCCCTCTGAAGTCCAGTAAAATGTGCCAAGTAGTTCAGACACCTTAAGGCAATGGTCGCTGAAGCATAGACATGCTTCACAAATCTGTCCATCACCCAGGAGGATGGACAGAGGTACTTTCTTCAACAAGTTCCTTTCCAGTGGCTGCCACCATGACATCAACAAGACCACTTTTTGACCAAGACTGTTTAGACTTTGGAGGTGTCATAATCTTGTCTGTCTTCTTGGGAATGGGCTCAATGGAGTCGGGTTCCTTCCATGCCTGCTGAGAGACCAACTCCAGGAGCTCATCAGCAGACGGACCCACCCAGGTAGTAGATGGCCAAGTACCAAAAGCCTCCAGTAGTAGATTCCTCCAAAGGGTTGCTGGACTTCCAGCCACCCCTCCATTTCAGGAAATCAAGGATTTTTCTGGATGAGACATCCTCAGCAGGTGACCATGGGGACCCCTCGCCCTCATCAAAATCTGTGTCCTCCGTGACTGATTCAGGGGAAACAATATGCTTCCTCTTGCATGTCCTCTTCTTAGTGACCTCCTTGGTGGGATTCTACAGGGAGTTATCAGAAGAGGAGGAGTACCCTGCTGGGAAGTCTACAGTTTTGGTATTGGCTGTCTCTGTAAAGAGGATAGCCGAGACTCAATTCACAAAGACGACATAGGATCCAAAGGGGAGGCATTGCCTGGGTCTGAGGTGCAGACAGGGCTCTCTCCAAAACTGTGAAGGCAAACTGTCCTGCTGAAGGATAAGGACATGGATAATAAAGGCCAAGCCTCTGATCCCTAAACTCTCCCTGCTCTGAAGACAGCTGCCTGAAGGCCGAAGTCAGACCTGAACTGACCCTTGCCAAGGCTCCAAGATGCACAGATGGCTCCAAAATGTTTGGAGTCGACTGCAGCACCTCAGACCTGACAGGGTAGAATTGGCTCCAAGAGCTCTCCAGATCCGAATGAACGAAACAGCTCATAGCAAGTCTCAGATATGGGGATATTAGAATCCTCTGATCCGAAAAAAATGGTGCAAGATGACTCAGATCCAAGAGCTCTGAGACCTGTATAGGAGTCAAAGGAGGAATGGATAGAGGAAGAGGAGTACTGGATGCATGGACATCCTGACCTTATTGTGTAGGAGCTGAGGAATGGGCAGGCTGGTTCTGCGCCTAGAGGATCTTTCTCACTAGTCTCTCTTCGCCATCTTCGTGAGACTTCTGGATGAACGAGTGGTGGATAGAGCCCAATGGGGACTTTGATTTTTCTAAAAAGGGGAAAGCACTCTAGATGGAGCCAGGTCCACCGAAGGAGAGTACCTTATTCTAGGCAGAATTGGTAAAGTGGATATCTGATCTGAGGTCTTTGGATCCGACAAATTTTTACTTGTCCGATACTTCAGATCCAAAGAAGCTGTCAGATCTAAGGGCTTGTTTCTGGACGTAGACAAATCTGACGAAAGGAGCATATCCAATGATTTCTGCTTCTTCTTCATATGATCCAACAGAACTATAGGATCTGAAGAAGTTCTTTTCACTGATTTTTTTCAAGGACCTGGAGGATATAGAAGAGGTGCATGGAGAAGAGCTGTCTTTTTTGTTGTTGTTAAGAGAAGGAAAGGAAGGAAAGTACTAATGGCACTGTGGACTACGATAATCGTAGAAGAAGAGGGTTACTAACAATAGTAACCAGGCATACCGCAAATAGTAAAAAGGAAAGAAAACAGAGATTTCCTCTGAGGTTAAGGGAGAAAAACTAACCAGTAAACAAATAACCTTTAGCTAAAACAGGTTAATAAGTAATTGAAGACAAATGTTTAAGTTTTTAAAAGCTACTTATCAGCCAAGCTCGACAGTACAACGGACCATGTATTTTCGCTGGAAGCAGAAAACGAGATCTGAGTTAATGGGGGGTGGGTGCATTTTGGGTTGGGGAGAAGCTCAAGAGTTCAAGGTTGCCACAAGCTTTTACAATGGCCAAGTCGAATCCGAGGGCTCAGATCTGAACACATCAGTCAAGGACAGAATGAAAACTGACAGATCAATATTTTTACTACAACTATAGTTTCTCAAACATGCATGCACTTGCACACACAAAATTGTAGAATTGACTATTAATGGCTTTCAGTACCACAAACCCCTTCTTGACTCTATGACAGTTCACTAAAACCAGTTAGACAAGTGTGGCACACCTAAGAAGTAATTACTGTACTACTAACCATAAGCCAACTATAACCTAATACCTTATGGTAGTTTCAAATGGTAGTTCTAACTGAGCAGTCTCCCTTCCTCTCTCTCTGAAAGGCAGATGACAATAGTTAAAATTCATGTCATGACTTCTATTTCATCAATCTAAATAAATTACTATGCCACCAGCCACACACTTAACCAGATAGCTGGGATAAGAAAAACATAGTAATTAATGTGCTAGTTCTGATACTAAGATTAGCTACAGAATTCTAAAATGTACATACAGCTAACTGCAGAATATAAACAGGGGAAGTAAATCCAAATGACCTCACTAATGTAAGGTAGTGGACATTCCTTCAGACAATATCTTCCAAATGAAGTGAAATAAATACTGATGGGATGGATACTTTAGGAAGCGAGTCACTCCACCCAAATTCTGGAGGGATGTCTTAGAATGAATCAACACTGGGTGATATGATAGCACAGTCCTCTTTAGCAATCCCTCCCCAAGCATCAGAGTTTACCTCCTTCCTACATGATGCATTTCAAATTCCAAACAGCAGCTTTGCTAGAATGCACTAGCTAAGCAAGGTAGAGCTGCTTTGAAGCAAACCTCTTAAAATGTTAGAGAGAGAGAGAGTGTGTGTGTGTGTGTGTGTGTGTGTGTGTGTGTGTGTGTGTGTGTGTGTGTGTGTGTGTGTGTGTGTGTGCGTGCACGTGTGTGTTTTGTGAGGCTGCACAAACCTACAAACACTACTGCTTTTCCATCACAAAAAATCCAACTTATATGCATATTGCTGCATCTTTACAGTAGAACATTTACATGACATGTATAGTTTTCCACATTCCAAAATAAAAATTCCTGCTCGCAACAACGATTAATGAACCAACAGACACGGAGGAAAAACACACAGAACTGAAGAAAATCTAAAACCACCATATTTTAATATCAAAAACAAAGGATAGTAAAACACGTTGAGCACTTTCATTATAACTTTGTAATTTGAGTTCTGAAGTCCCTTGGATAGGGATGAAAGAACTTAACTTTTCTGCTGAAAGTATTTTGCGCAGTGAGTTTTCTACTGGTCTTTGTGCCAAGATTCTGGTTCTTTGTTGTTTACTTCACTTTCTTGGCTAGTACGTTGTTACATTTTATGCTTAAGATTATTTTTCAGAAAATGCTCTGAAATGCAACATGTGTGAAGCTGCTAGAGGTGTGACATTCCACACTACATAGATGTCAATGAGTTAACCTACTGACAAAATTCATCACCTTGCCCATAAGCAGTGTAGTTAAAAATCTCATCCTTGCTCCAATCTACTTGGTGATGTTTGCATACATATTCAAATATCTAAAACTACTGACCTCTTTATAGCAAGGAAATGATCCCCCTCTTTATACTATGAAAATAATTTACTATTAACCTTGGTTTCCAAAACTGGGTTTTAATCCCTGCTTCTCTCACATGCATGCAATAGGCACGGAGTAGAATCTTCTCATGATATTAACCGTGGCTTCATCGCAGCTACTTGCATGCATCTAGCCGAGATGAAGTATCCCATGCTGATACTGCTCTTCTCTGCTCTACACCCCATTGCATCTCACAATGTTGAGAGTCTCAGCTACTCTGAGGTATTTCTCTTCCAGCTCTATTTTCTGCAGTTCAAGCTGCATTTTGAAACCATCTGTAAACATATGGATTTGTCATTTTATGCACGCTGCAAATTTATAGGTTCAGTGGACTGACCTTTGACTGTATACATGGATGCCAGCAATCTCTTCTTACTTAGACCAACACATAAGAATCCCCTTGCTTTACATTCTTGGATTAGCTCTTACACTGATACCTTGGCTTAATTTTCAAAGCTCAATGTGGCTATTTTCCAGCCACTTTGTCTAAATATATAACTGCTGGGCAATTAATACCTTGTATAGTTACCATGTGGCCATTATGGTACATGCACACTTTGGTGATGCTATAAAAGTCCAGTTTTCAATATCTACATCATAAACCACCAATTAATGAGTGATATACTCAGGCTTATATTCTATCCCAATGTCACCAATTAATATTTGAGGTTAGAGACTAGAATCTGTAGTAGTCACCAAATAATAGGTCAGGAACAGGGGCTGTGGACTTTTCAGAACATCCACCATCCAACATAAAATGGTATACATGAGATCCTTGGCCTTAAGAATGCATAGCAAATGAACACTGCTGTCTTGCGATATGGCCCACAATAGATATACCCAAACAAGGTTCTCTAAACACTGCAGGGCAGAATTGAGAATACTGGCTTCCAGAAAACCTTATCAGCTCATTCAATCAGTACCTTACAGTTATAGCTGGCAAGCTACAGCTGTATCTTGGCTACAACTACTGTATTCACACATGCACACAAAATAATTCCAACAGTAACCTAACAGCTTTCAGTATCACAAACCCCTTCTTTCTTCTACAGTGGTTTACTGTCACCAGTAAGACTGCTCTGGCACACCCATTATACAATTACTGCACCACTCTTAAAATGAGGCTTCTGAACCTCTTATGGTAGTTCATTTAAGCAGCCTCTCTCTCTCTCTCTCTGAGAGGTGGATGATAACACTTAAAATTCACCATTTCAGTGCCATTACACTTACATACATTAGCCACCAAACAAAAGCTTCTAAAATCAAACATGTTTTTTACTTAAGTGATTAGGCAATGCAGTTTGAAAATTAAATATACAGACAGACTTCAGATGGAAAGTACAGATGTGTACACTTACCATAAATGTAGATGTTTGAGTGTATTCACTGTTCCAGTTATCACATTTGGGTTATCCCCTGCCAGGGTAGCCCTTGGCTACCCCGAATACCAGAGACTTAGTATTTCTGCATCGGTTGCTGTCGCTTCAGGACTGACGTCAGGTCATCAGTAGTATAAAGTAAGGCAGCCAACGCCATTACATCAGTTTTTCTTGCCCTAACCTGTCAGGATCCCCCAAGTAGGAGCTGGGTTCTGGTGGAAGAACCCCCCCACCAGTGGAAAATAAATACCAATGTATGACTTTTAAGGAAAGAGAATAAAAGTGGAATGGAGGGAGGGAAACCAGGACTGCAACAGTGAATACGTTCGAAGATCCACATTTATGGTAAGTGTACATAACTGTACTATGTTCTTCATGTTTTACTGTTGCAGTTATCACATTTGGGTTAATTACCAAAGCTGAGAAAATGGGTAGAGGCAGTCAAGGAAACTAAGGGCTGGCTAGGACACCTTGCAAGACTGCAGAGGCAAACCCTGCCCTGGATTTGGAGAAGAGAGGCAGGTGGTAATGCTTGGTAAAAGTGTGAACAGATGTCCAGGTGGCAGCCTCCAGGATGTCTCTTGGTGGGGACTCCTCTGAGGAAAGCTGCAGAGGTGGAGGCTGCTCTGGTGGAGTGAGTCCTGACACCCTTGGGGGGAGGCTTTCAATGTTGTTTGTAGCAGAAATGGATGCAGTGTGCTATCCATTTGGAAATGGATTGTTTGGAGATGGCTTTGCCTTTTGCCCCTGTAGCAAAGCTAACCGGCAATTGATCAGACTTTCTGAAGGATTTAGCACTGTCTGTTCCCATCCAGAGAGTGCAGAATCCTTTCCCCCTTGTTCTGTGGACTAGGAAAAAAGGTGGGCAAATGTATGGATTGGTTGAGAGCCACACTGGTCACCACCTTGGGCATGAAGGATGGGTTAGTTCTGAGGGATACCCTGTCAGCATGGAAGATGATAAAGGGTTCTACAGCCATGAGTGCTTGTAGCTCAGAGACTTTTCTGGCTGAAGTGATGGCCAGAAGGAATGCTGTTTTCCAGGAGAGAAATTTTAGCTCTGCAGAAGAAGCTGGTTCAAAAGGGGGCAGGGTGAGTTTTTCCAGTACAAAGTTAAGGTCCCAAGCTGGTGTTGGTGGCCTCAAGTTGCTGGCCCCACTTAGGAACCGTTTTGATCAACGGGTGTGAGAAAAGAGGCTGCTCACTGGGAAAATGAGCAGAAATAGCAGAGGCATGCATCTTTATAGAGGAGAAAGGGATAAGAGGGAGGGAGGACTGTGCTGTATTGGCTCTCTTAGCTTGGATCCAGGTGCAGAACCTTTTCCGTTTGTCAGCATAAGACTTTCTGGTGTAGGACGTTTGGCCTCACGGATAACATCTAGAGCCTGTTTACTGAGGATGGCAGATAGGTTAGAGGTTAGGGAATAAACCAAGCTACCAAATTGAGTGTGTGCAATTAGGGGTGCATGAACTCCCCTTCCCTCTGGGTCAAGTCGTCTGGAATCTGAGGAAGATGTCATGGGGGCAGTGGGGACAGGCTGTGCAGCAAGGGGTACCAGTGTTGCTGGGGCCAGTCTGGAGCTATAAGAATGGCCCTTGTTTTTTCCTCCTTTATTTTGAGCAGTACCCTGGGGATGAGAGGTAGTGGAGGAAAGGCACAGACCGATAGATTGACCCAAGGGAAGGACAGGGCATCCACTTTCCAAGCCATGCAGTGATGCTCCCTGGTGCAGAATTTGCTCAGCTGATGGTTGGTGTGGGAGGCAAAAAGGTCGACTTTCGGTGTGCGCCATTTCTGAGTTATTAGGGTGAAGGTTCTTCTGTTGAGCTGCCACTTGTGTGGGTCCAAAAGATTTCTGCTTAATTGGTCTGCCAGAGAGTTGAGAGAGCCTGGTAGGAATTGTGCTAACAGGTGTAGTTGCATGGCAGAGGCTGTGGGCCAAAGGGTCATGGCCAGCCTGCATGAAGGGTAGGAGTGAGTCCCTCCCTGCTTGTGACAGTGGTGTTGTCCGTTTTGATCAGGATAGCCCCTGGAGAGAGAAGGGGCTTGAAGGCTATCAAGGCGTGCTGCACAGCCATCATCTCTTTTTGATTAATGTGCAGACGGATTTGCTGCGGGCTCGATTAGCCCTGTATGCACCTACTTTCCAGGTGTGCACCCCAAGCATAGTCTGTTGCATCTGTGGTGTGGGTCTGGGCGGTGGGGGGTGGTGAAAAAGGCAGTCCCTTGTTGTGGGAGCATGCTGTTGCCCACCAAGGAAAATCTTTTCTGAGGCAAGGAATTATAGGTAGAAGAGTTTCCAGGTCTTGAGAGTGTTGACACCAAAGGCTTTTTAGGTACCACTGAAGTTTCCTCATATACAGTCTGGCATATGGAATGAGAAGTATGCAAGTTGCCATGAACCCCAGAGCTTTGCAGGATCTCCCTTGCAGATAGCTGGGGCCTGGTGGCTAGTTGAGAGAAGTAGGTTGTCGGGAAAATTTGTTTCTCTGGTGTAAGGTATGCCTTCTGCGAAGCTGTGTCCAGACTTGCTCCCAGGAAGATTATCCTTTGGGTGGGCACCTGTTTGGGTTTCTTTTCATTGACTGTGTAGTCCAGGGAGGTTAGCAGTGTTGATACAAAGGCCACGTGTTTGAGTAGCTTTTCCTGGCTGTCTGCCTGGATAAGGCAGTCATCTAAATATGGGTAAATCTGAATATTTCTTGGTCTGCAAAAGGCAATGGCCAGAGTCAAACATTTTGTGATAACTCTGGCAGCAGTAGATAAGCCAAAGAGAAGTGCAGAGAACTGAAAGTGTTGCAATCCTGCCCTGAAACAGAGAGATTTCCTGCATGATTTACTGATAGTGATGTGGAGGTAGGCCTCTTTTATATCTGGGGTGGCTAGCCAAGCATCCTTGGAAAGCAGCTGTTGAATTCTGGGATCACCAGGAAGGTGTTTAGAATGGATAGATAGAGGATGGAGCGCCAGGGCCCTCTTTTCTGGGTAACCTAAAAATTCAGGAGTAGAAACCTTGGCCTATCTGTTCTGCAGGAACGTGTTCTACTGCTCTGAGAGACAGCAGGGAAAGGATTTGCTTTTGAGCCTCTGCCCACTGGTTTGGTGTTAGGTCTGGGAAGCCTTTTGGGGTTGGAAGGATGTGGAAGGAAAATTTGTATCCCTGAGACACTATGTTCAGAACCCAGTGGTCATTGATAATGGTGGCCCATGTTTGCGTGAAAGGAGAGTTTTCCTCCTAGGGGTAAAAGAAGGTGGGCAAAATAGGGGGTGGGGGAGGTGAGTCATTGTGAGTTCTTACCACAAAGGGGGTGGGGCTTAGAACTCCCTGGTTTTGAAGTGAAGGAAGTCCACTGCTTAGATCTCTGCATTCCCTGTAGCTGCTGTCTGGGGGGTCTGGTTCCCCATGGTCTAGGCTGGACTGGCTTACTGGGAGCAGGAAAGGACCAATGTTTGGTGAAACAATGCCTGCTGAACCTAGGTGGCTGGTCATGCAAGAAATCCTTACCTGCTTGCATAAATTTTGCTTTTTCTTCCATCTTTTTTAAGACCTCTTCTGCCTTAGTGCCAAATAAGTTATCTTTGTGCAAGGGGGCATCCAACAATTTAGATATGACATGGTCTGGCAGGGGCTGTTCCTTAAGCCATGCATGCCTTCTAATTACAGATCCAGTGACTGCTGCCCTGCAAGAAGCTTCTAGGGTGTCAAAATCACAGTGCAAGATGTGTTTTAGTTACTTGACTTGCAGACTGCATTAACTCTTGCAATTCTTTGATTCTGCCCAAGTAGGAAAGGAAGACATTTTTTGTTTAATTAGTTCCAGGGTATGTTGCTGAAATTTCAACATATGGAACTGACAATTTAGAGCCCTGATAGCAAGTGTAGCTGAGGTGTATACTTTTTTACCCCATCTGTCAAGTGCTCTGGAATCCCTATCTGACGGGGTGGGATTCTTAGCAGAGGTTGCGTTAATTCCTTTAGGCCCTTGATAAATTGCCTCAGGATTAGAAGTAGGATTTTTAAAAAGAAATTTGTGCGAGTCAGGGACTCTATAGTACCTGTCTGGTTTTCTGGGTGCAGGAAAGAGGGTGTTAGGAGTCAAGCTGGATTCCAGGAAAACACCCTCCACAACATCCAGGACTGGTCTGTGCTGTGGAAGATCTAGGAATTCCTTGAGTCTCTTTTTAGACTGAGGGTAGTCTTGACTCTCCCATTTGAAATGCTCCCTTAAGGTATGCAGGGTTTCCCCAAAGGAAAAATCCTCTGCGGGAGAGGCTGAAGGAATGGAATCCACTGCATCAGTATCTTCATAAGTACAGAGGGGTTGCATGTCTTCATATTCAGATGCATCAGATTCATCTGACTCTTGTTCAAACAAAACTACAGGGGACAGATCACTCTTCCTTTTGGAGGTGGTAGCTTGGCTTCCCCTGATTAGCATGATAAGGTCTTCCGCCATTTAAGCATTTGAGATTAAGGCAAGGAAGCAGGTGCCTGAGAATGGGTCAGTTTCTTGGGTTTGGCTCGTACCCTTGGCCTTAGAGACTCTCGTTTTAAAAAGAACAGTAGTTGCGAAAGAAGACGTCAGTTTGTGTCGAGAATCGGTAGTACGAAGGACGTCCTCGGAAGCCGGTGGCTGCACAGCGGCTCCAGACCCATCCAAGGTAGAGATGACTGCAGGTTCCTTAGTCGGAGAGTTTTGCGGCATACCGGACTCCAAAAGGGTCTCGGTAATGGCCTGCGAATTCACAGAAGTGGGCATCAGGGGCTGCAAAAGAGCCTCACTGAGGACCGGAGAACTGACGTCTAGCTTAATGGAAGCATTGTCAGTAGGTTTGGAACTGTGCGGTCTGTGTCTGTCTTTATCTTTATGTTTTTTCAGTAGATATGCTGTCGGATGGCTTATCAAATCCATATCGGAATTCAAGGACTGTAAGCAAAAATGTCTGGCTACAATAAGGGCCCGATGACAGATGGTTCTGGTGTTGAACAAAGCACAGAAGTGACAATGGGGGATGTCGTGGTCTGGGCCTAAACAAGTGATGCAGTAAGAATGGAAGTCTCAGTGTGGCATTTGCTATCCACAGGCGAGACAATTATTAACTTTTTCTGACATCTGTTAGTGCAAGAAAAAAGGATCCCAACGAGGTACTTAGCTTTAGAAAACTTCAATTCGGAAGATGAAAACTCAGGTAGCGGCCGACTGGCACTCGTGCGAACTGCTTCTGCTTCGGGCTCCACGCCAAGAAAGACTGATGTAATGGCATTGGTTGCCTTACTTTATACTACTGACGACCTGCCTTCAGTCCTCAAGTGACAGCAACTGATGCAGAAATACTAAGTCTCTGGTATTTTGGGCGGCTGAGAGCTACTCTGCTAGGGATAACCCAAATGTGATGACTGCAACAGTGAAACACGAAGAACATATACAAATAAGTCTATTCAGCTGGATGTCATTAGAAAAACTTGTATTAATTAGCTGGCTAGTACTGACTAACTCTAGTTACAGAATACTACAGCAAAGTAAATTGAGCATAATATAGACTACTCAATGAAATGGAACTCAAATGATGTGGTTAACAATGAATCCTTCAGGCACCAACTTTCTTCTACCAACTAAACTGCAAATGGCTGCTGGGCTGGACTGTTCAAGAAGACAGTCATCCTGCCTAATCTCTGTAGAGGTGTCTTGAAGTAAGTCAACTATAGCATATATGACATGAGCTCTGTCTACAGCCCCCCACCATCACTTTCCTGCTTCAGGTGAAGACACCTGTTTCCAACCTGTATGATCAAATTCAGATTTCAGACAGATGTTCTGGAAAGTTTTAGGTCAAAGTAATGCATTAATAGCAGGAAACAGATTCTAAAACACACAAAACCATGCTAATATGAGTGAGCATGTGTGTGGGTGCCTATACACGCACGCTCCAAACAGGCACATTTAAACTCTTTTCTACCCTTTTGACAGAAAAAAAGAAGTTGTGTACTTACCATAACATTCCCTCTGTGTTGTTCATTTTCATTCTTCGTCAACTAATGGGATCGGATCCAATCCTCGGATCTGGTTTGGCTCTTATACTAGCTCATGGCCTTCAACAAACTCTCCAGCTCCTTCCCTACCCATAATGCACCACCCCTAACATCTCTCAGATCTTGTTTGCAGTTTGACAGAAAACTATAAAAGAAATGCCATAACTGAAGTTCAACACAAAGGACATAAATGTCCTTGACATGCGTCATTCCTCCAGAAAACAGTCATGAAAAATTGGGGGGCGGACAGCTGAGGAAGAATGAAAATGGACAACACAGATGGAACAAAATGGTAAGTATGTAACTTCTTTTATCTGATGTCATCAATTTTCATTCACTGCTCAACTAATAGGACAAAGTCCCCAGCTACTTAAATTTCTGGGTGGACTCTAAAGAAGGATATTCGTCAGTATGACTGAGCCAAAGAATGCTCTTCCCCTCAAGACCAGATCTAGTTTGTAATGGGTGATAAAAGTATGAGGATCTGACCAAGATGCAGCCACACACATATCGTCCCCTAGAAGCTCTAGACTGGAATACAACAGAAGTTGCCATACATCTGGCTGAATGAGTCTCTAATGGTTTTGGTAAGATGAGATTCAATTTATTACAGATAAATGAAATGAAATCTAGCAACCAGCTAGACAGAGTTACCTTTGTAACTGGTTTGCCCAATTTATCTGCAAAGGAAACAAACAGCCGATCTGTCTTTCTAATCTCTCTTGTTCTGTGTAGGTAGAAATAACAGTCTATAAATATCCAGTAAGTTCAGCACATATTCCCCTTTATTTGTAATTTTTGGAAAGAATACTGGTAAACTAATGGATTGGTTGATGTTGGATTCTGACACCACCTTAGGAAGTATGGAAGCATTGGTATGTAACGTGACCCTATCCTTATGAAAAATTAGATATGGAGGCTTAGAAGATAATGCTCGGATCTCTGAAATTCTTCTAGTAGATGTAATTGCAACTAAAAAGATAGTTTTCCAGGTCAAAAATTTTAGATTGCATTTAGCTGCAGGCTCAAAGGGAGACTGTATTAAGGCTTGCAGTACCAAATTCAAATCCCATAGTGGCATAAGGTCTTTATAAGGGGGTCTTAGCAAAAGAGTACCTCTCAAAAATGCCTTGCACAGTTTACAGGAAGCCAGTGAAGAATTCTGAAACCCTGCATGAAACTTTGGGATTGCTGTGACATGAGTATTAATAGTTGATAAATTAGCACCCTTGTTAAATAAACTCACTAAAAATCCTAGAACAAATTGAATTGGAGGTGAGAAGGGGTCTGCCTGATTCTGCTCTGCCCAATAAATGAACCTTCTCCATTTACTCCTGTAGAATTTCCTAGTAGAAGGTTTTATGGGATGATACATGTTTGGAACAGACAGGAGAAGAGAGCATTGGCTGCCTGGCTATTAAAGAAATTGGAGAAACCATGCTGTTAGTTTGAGATATCCATGAGATCCATGCCTGTCCGGTGAGACAGAAGGTCTGTAATCAAATCCAGAATCCAAGGTGGATATAGTAGATGAGGCCAAAGGAAGGGCAACCATAACTGCCAAGGCCAGTAAGATGTAATGAGGATGACTTTGCTCTTCAACTGGGCTGCTTTCTGAAGGAAATTGGGGATTAGAGGAGTCAGAGGACAATCATACAGAAGACCTGGGGGCCAATGGTGGAGTAGAGCATACCGTGGTGATTCTTCGATGGGGAGAATCAGGGAAAAGAAGCTGCTGCACTTGTTTAGGGGAGATGCAAAAAGATCACAGCAAGGCTGGCCCCACTGACTGAAAATCATACCCTTCACTTTGTTGTTGAGAGACCACATGTGAGGTAGTAAGATGGACCTGCTCAGTTTGTCTGCTATCACGTTGGACTTCCCCAGAATACGCATTGCTATTAGAAAGCAGTTAGAGCATACTGCCCATTGCCACAATCTGAGGGCTTCTTGGCACAGAGGGAAGATCTGGTTCACCTAGTTTCTTGATGTACCAAAATACTCGCGTGTTGTCTGTCTGGACTGCAATTGTCCCAAGAGGGAGAGAATCTTGGAATGCCTGCAATGCCAAAAGCACCACTCATCTCCAGAACACTGATATGCATGTTGGTCTTTTCGGGGGACCAAGTGCCTTGGAGTGTTTTTCCCAGAAAATGCCCCCCACTCTGGGAAGCATTCATGGTCACTATGTCCTTGGGTTGAGGGAAAATGAAAAGGAGGACTTTGCAAAAGCTGCTGTGACTGTATCCACCAGAAAAGGTATTGTTTGCATACCTAGGTTATTCTGATCTTCAGTGACATGGGGATGAGAAAGCACTGGCCATTGTGTTGCTAGCATCCATTTTAGAATTCTCTCGTGGAATTTTGCTGAAGGGACTAAAATTATTGCCGTTGACACTGAACCCAGGGCTTGCAGAATCAATCGGGCTGAAATTCTGGTACTGCAAATTATCTTCCTGTCCTGCATCCTTACGGTTTGTGGACTCCTGATAGTGGAAGAGTGGCTACCATAAATACTGTGTTGAACACTGCTCCTATAAATTCCAATTTCTGGGTTGGCTGTAAACGAGACTTGTAATTTACGGTTATTATGAGATGTGAACAGGTCTGCAACACCTCATCCCAAGCATCTATCAGTTGATGCTTGGTCAGAGTGACATTATTTTTAATCAGGACAGTACACAGAAAACTTCTTACAACAATATGAATTAAAAAACTATAATCCCCGGAATTGATATGTTGTTCAAGCATTCAATAGATAGCAAAAAAGAAGACTGATGCACAATTTCAAACTGAAGTAGAAAAAGAAGTAATAAGAGACTAAAGACTGTTTGCAAGGAAGTTATGGACATTACAATGATATACGATAACGGAGGTTTATGGACTGGGGGTTGGGAATGTGATGTTGTATTACAAATGAAATATGAAAATGTAATACATGTACTAAGTATGATAAATGTGGATTTAAACAGAGGGTTGTGAAATATTTTGGGCAACCAAAGACGTGTTTCATTTGTGGTAAAAATCATTTAATTGGTAATTGTTAGAAAAGAAAGTGTTATATTTGTGGTAAAGCAGGTAATGAAGCAAAAAGATATGAACAAAAATGTATAAAATGTGAATGAATTAGGTATTCCAAGATGGATTGTAAAGGAAATGGGGAGGGAAAGAGGAACATGTACAATAATTTTTTTAGAACATAATATAGAAGTGGAACAAGAGGAAAAGAACAATGAAAACAATGGTAGAGAATAAACAATTAGGAAAAGATGAAAGATATAAAAGGGGAGATAAAGAGGAGGAAGAATCAATCAGTTCTAGTGAAGAGGGAGATACTAATTGGGTGTTGATTAAAATCAAAAAGGATTCTATTGGGAAGAGAGTTAACGACAGAAAATGTAAACTTAAGAATACAGGTTTGAGAGAGAATAATAAAGCCAAAGGATGATAAAAGTAAATAATTATACACAAAAGTGAAAATATTAGCTATAAATGTGAGTAGTATAAAGACTGTTAAAAGAAGGTCAGACGTATTAGAACAGTGTTGTTTGCTTGGTATGGATATTATATTGGGACATACGAGAATTTTAACAGAAGGAAAGAGACGACAGGGTAAATTAATTGTGGGAGGGAGAGGTTACTTGGAATATAAAAGAAGTGTTCATGTATAGGAACTTTATGTCAAAATTCAACAAATTTTGGATTGTACTTTAGTAATATTAGGTAGAGTGACAATATTAGATGACAGATGGAAAAAACAGAATCACTGCAGTATATGCATATCTTTCACAAAAAGAAAGGGAGCGGACATTTAAAAAGATTATTAATTATGTTAAAGTTAATATGCAAGTAATATTAGTGGGAGATTTTAATTGTGACTTAAGAAAAAGTAGAAAAGAAGGGGTGGATGTTAAAGTTATTTTAAAAAGTGGAAAATTGTATTTATGGGATAAGCATGGGGCATATAAAGGGGTAATTTAAGATCAGAAAATTATTACTTCATGATTTTGAAAATGTTATATAAAGGAATAAAAGTAACAGGTTTTTCAGACCATGTGGTAATTTGGATAGATGTACAAGAAAAAAGGAGGATACATAAAAATAGGTATGGATATTAAATGAATAAATGAAATTTAAATGAAGGTGGTAGAGAAATGATTACACAACTTTGATTAAATCATAGATACAAGAAGGTTTTACAAGAAATGGTCAAGTTGATGGATACATTTGAAAGAAAAATATAAAATAAGTATTTTAGAATGGCAAAGGGTAAAAAGAACACAGGAAAAATACATCTACGAAGAAATCAGTCATCAAGCATTTAAAGATATAACAGGGGATACAAAAATACTTTTGAAAGAGAAAAATGTATTAAATGAATCAAGAAAAATCAAGAAATTAGAAGTTATGTACCTACCATAACGTTCCATGTTAGTTGTCTTCTCTCGCCTTCTTTCTTGCTGGATGGGTTCGGAGCCGATCCTCGGCTCCGACTCGGCACTTGCTTTAGCTCGAGAACTCCTTTTACCAGCTCGAGGCAACCCTATATCCCATGATGCAAGGCGGAACTACCTCAGATCTCGTTTGGCAGCTAACTGACCCTGCTAAAGACTATCCTAACATAATTAGGAACCGTGGTTCCTAAAAGAAGTCCTCATAATAATGCTCCAGAGGAAGCAATCTAATAGGAACTCTCCAAGATCTGTCCAGGCCAGGGGGAAGGAGGGAGGGACGCAAGAAAGAAGGTGAGAGAAGACAACTAACATGGAACGTTATGGTAGGTACATAACTTCTAAATGTTAAGTTGTCAATCTCGCCTTCATTCTTGCTGGATGGGACCGTCCCTAGCACCTGTATCCCGGGTGGCTCAATGGAACAGACTCTTGAGAACTGTGGAACCAAAACTGGCCCTATCTCTGGAGGCCAAATCCAACTTGTAATGAGACACAAAAGTATGAGGCGTGGCCCAAGTAGCTGCTGCACAAATAGTGTCAATGGGAAGTCTATCCTGAAAGGCTACAGAAGTGGATAGACTCCTGGTCGAATGTGCTTTTGGCTTAGAAGATAGTTGTTTGCCCCTTAGAGAGTACACATAGGAAATGGTGGAAGTCAACCATCTAGATAAGGTCACTTTAGAAACTGGAAGACCTAACCTGTTTTCTGCATAGGAGACAAACAATTGGTCTGATTTTCTTATTTGTTTAGTCCTATGCAAGTAGTACCTGAGCTGACGATGGACATCCAAAAAGTGCAGCTTCTGTTCAGCTCTGTCAGAATAGTTAGGAAAGAAAACTGGTAGCTCAATAGATTGGTTAATATTAGTTTGAGATACAACCTTGGGAAGAAAGGAAGGGTTAGTTCTTAGCGAAACCCTATCCTTATGAAAAACCAGATAAGGTGAACGAATACAGAGGGCCTGAATCTCAGAAACTCTTCTAGCAGAAGTAACAGCCAGTAAAAATATAGTTTTCCATGTCAATAACTTTAAAGAACACGTAGCAGACGGTTCGAAAGGAGGTAGAATTAGGGATGCCAACATTAAGTTTAGATCCCATTGCGGAGGAGGATGTTTCACAGGCTGTTTTAGGAGAAAAACTCCTCTTAAAAAGGCCTTGCATAACCTATGAGACATGATGTTATTGTCATGCAAGCCAACATGATACTTGGAAATAGCAGCCAGTTGTACTTTGACTGTAGATGACGAGGATCCTGAATGAAAAACCTCCGCCAGGAAATCCAAAACAGAATGTACAGGAGCGGTAAAAGGATCAATATTTCTGGCGTTTGCCCAAATTGAAAAACGTCGCCACTTGCTAGCATAAATAGTTCTAGTGGACGACTTTAAAGAAGATACTAAAATGTCTCTGACTGAGTCAGAAATCATTGGTAGCCTGGCTAGGGAAGGAAGTGGAGCAACCACGCAGTGAGGTTGAGAGAATGAATGGCCCGGTGCTGCTGACCCGACTGGTGGATCAAAAGATCCGGAACTGGGTCCAGATGCCAGGGCTGCACCAGAAGATGACGATGTAGAGACGGAAACCAAATTTGTCGAGGCCAATATGGAGCAATGAGGATCAATTTTGCTCTCAAAACGGTGGCTTTCTGAATGACTTGTGGAATCAATGGAAAGGGAGGAAAAGCATAAAGAAGTCCCCGAGGCCAATCCTGGGTTAGAGAGTCTCTCAAGGGTTGGCCTGGAAGGGGAAATAGTGTGAAGTAATCTGGGCACTTGCTGTATTCAGGGGTAGCGAAAAGATCGCAACAAGGAGTGCCCCACTTCAGAAAAATCTGATCTACCACAGATTGATTGAGAGACCACTCGTGAGGCATCAGAATAGATCTGCTTAGCCTGTCCGCCAATAGGTTGGACCTGCCGGGGATGTGCGTTGCTATCAGAAACCGCTGAGAAGAGATCGCCCATTGCCAAAGTCTGAGAGCTTCTCGACATAAGGGATAGGACCTGGTTCCGCCCTGTTTGTTGATGTACCAGACCACGGACATGTTGTCCGTCTGTACTGCAATAGTCCCCGTGGGAAGAAAGTCGTCGAGGGCTTGCAACGTTAAAAGCACTGCTCTCATCTCCAGGACATTTATGTGCAGATGGTATTCTATGGGTTGCCACGTCCCGTGGACCATCCTGCCCTGATAATGCCCCCCCCCACCCGATCAGGGAGGCATCCGTGGTAACTGTGGCAACTGGAGGAGGGGGAACAAAGGGTCGGCCCTGATGAAGAAGAGGGGAAGATATCCACCATCGTAGATGAGCCCTGCATGACTGGGTTACCAAGATTTCGTGTCTCATAGGCAGATTGTGGTACGACCACTGCGTGAATAACATCCACTGCAGGAGACGCATGTGGAAGCGAGCCAGTGGAAGAAGAACAATGGCCGCAGCCATTAGGCCTAGAACTTTCAAGACAAACCTGGCTTTGATCTTGTTGCTTAGTAACAGAAGCTGAACAACTTTCTGGATGTCCAGAATCCTTTGATCTGTTAGCCTGGCTAACATTTTGTGTATTTAACTCTGCGCCTATAAAAATGATAGATTGGCAAGGCAGCAGAGAGGATTTTTCGAAATTTACCGAAATTCCCAGTTTCTTGCAAAGCTGTAGGGTGTAGTCTCTGGACTGAAGAAGCTGATGCTTGGTGGAGGCGGAGAGGAGCCAGTCATCCAAATAAGGAAACACCTGGAATCCTCGACGTCTCAGGTGAGCTGTGACCACTGCCATGCATTTGGTGAACACTCTGGGGGCTGAAGTGAGGCCAAAGGGCAGTGCTCTGAATTGGTAATGACTGGCTCCCAGCCGAAAGCGGAGAAACCTTCTGGAGCGTCTGTGAATCTTTATTTGATAGTACGCATCCTGAAGGTCTATAGAGCACATCCAGTTGTCCTTGCCCAGAAAGGGCAGAATGGATTGCAGCGTGACCATCCGGAATCTTACCTTCTTGACAGACTTGTTTAGTCTGCTTAGGTCTAGTATCGGTCTCCAATCTCCCGTCCTTTTGGGGACCAAAAAGAATCTTGAGTAGAAGCCGGATCCTACTTGGTCTGCCGGCACTGTTTGGATGGCTCTTTTTTCCAGGAGTTTTGAAACTTCCTGTCTTGCCAAATCCCTTTGACCGGGTGAGATGTCTGGAAGGGATTGTAGAGGTACGGGAAACCTTTCGAAGGGGATCTTGTAACCCTCGGATATGATCGACTGTACCCACTTCTCTTGGGATAGGGATTGCTAGGCTACTGGGTACAGTGAAATTCTTCCCCCGACTGCCTCCAAGGGTGGACAGTCGGGCAACACCTCAGGGATGCTGAAAGGGCTTCTCAGGAAGAGACTCCCTGTTGCCCTGGTTCTGAGGACCCCCCCCTGCCTCTAGGGCGGCGTCTATTATTGTTACCCCTCTGCCTCTGGGGTAAACTGACCACGTGTGTCCGGTGTAGCTCCTTGGGCTTTTCGGAACCACATTTCCCCCCCCTTCTGACCCTTGGGATAAGGTCTAGAAGGAGTGGAAAACTGGACTCCAACGGCAGAAAGAGTTTTACCATCCTGCTCACATCTGGTCAAAGTATCCTTCACCTGAGGTCCGAACAAAGCCGAACCGTCAAAGGGGGTGTTGGTGAAGGACGCCTTAAAGGGGTCCGCAAAATTACACAGCCGCATCCAGGCTTGGCGTCTAAGAGCAACACCTGTGCCTGCGTCCCTGCTCGCTCCATCGGCCGCATAAGATATGAGCCGCATGGAGGAGTTAGATATGGAATTCAGGATAGCAAGCTGTGAGGCAATCTTTTCCTGAGCCCCAGCAGCAGAAGGATCCTGGACTACTTCTCCCAGTTCCTTGAGAATATCTCGTTGAAGCCTGGTGAAGTGACAAAGGTAATTCAGCGAACGCATAGCAAAGGTCGCTGAAGAAAACATCTGCTTTCCATACCTGTCCATGGTCCTAGAATCCTTATTAGGAGGATGGACAGGCACTGAAGGATCCGCCAGTTCCTTCTTAGTGGCCGCCACCACCATAGCATCCACAGAGACACCTTTGGACAGGAACTGTTTATCCGAAGGGGCCGTGATGAACTTGGATGGTCTCCTGGGGACAGGTTCCACAGAATCTGGAGCCGCCACGCCTTCCGAGCCACTACCTGCATGAGTGGGTCGAAAGGCGGAGACACCCAGGAGGTGGAGGGTCGGGATCCAAAAGCCTCCAGGTATACCGACTCATCCTCGGAGGGGTCAATGGAGGGCCAATTCCCCCTCTGTTTGAGCAGCTCAAGGATGTCTGAAAAGGAGACATCCTCAGAGGGGGACCGTGGGGAACCCTCCGACTCATCTAAGTCGGTATCAGATGTGGTAGACTCAGGGGAGTCTGTGTGTTTCCTCTTACACGTCCTCTTCCGAGGGGGTTCCCCTGCAGGGTCAGGAGAAACCTCGGAAGAGGAGGAAATTCCCAGTGGGGAAACCTGGGGCGATGGATCCCTGGGCCTGATAGCAAGAGGCTGGCAAGAGGCATCTGCAGGCACTGATGAGGGAGGAGCTAGAGGGATAGACCATTGACCAGGCTCAGAGGCCAGGACACTCCTCATCACCTCAAAGGCTCCTCTCCCCGGGAGACCGGAACACACCCGCTCCGAAGAAACAGGAATGGTCGGCTCCAAGGAAAGAGAAGGCTCCGAGGCCGATGTCGGCGCCGAGCTTACCAAAGCGAAGCCCGAGAGGGAGAGCGGGTCAGACAAGGGTCCGATGCCACTAGCCCCTCGGAGCCGGAAGTGGAAACCCGGCGACCGGATCCCTCCAAGGAAGGTCTCAAGGAGGAGATCGGAGCCGAAGACGACGGAGCCGAAGGATGTATCGGCTCCGGCATCGAAACAGTCGCTGTCCCAAGAAGCTCCGGCTCCGAACTCTGGTGTGGAGTCGGAGGAGGAATCTCAAGAATCGGGGCTATAGCCGAAGTCTGTTGAGACGGGCTATGGAGCATTTGGGCCAGTGCCTGAGACTTCAACAGCCTGCTTACTACCCTCTCCAAATCGTGGTCAGACAGCCTGGAAGATCTCGAAGATCGGCTCCGATGGCTCCGCTCCGACAAAAGAGGAGACCCCGGAGCCGAGTGAATACTCAGTAGAGAAGGGGACCGGGATCTCTTACGGGTCGAAGCCATCGGAGCCGAAGTCCCTTGAACCCCAGATGGAGCCGAGGATATCTCGGCTCCGATGCTGGATAAAGTGTCGGCTCCAGCCGGAGCCGACAAGGCCACAGTAGTCAGGGTATCGGAGCCGGCCGGCACCGAACCCACTACTCGAACAAAGGAAGTATCGACTCCAGCCGGAGCAGATATCGGCTCCGACGGAGCCGGAGCCACCGGAGGAGGCTTGGACACTGTAGCCTGAACCTTCGGTGGCTTAAGAGGTTTTCCTGCCCCTGACTTAGGAGGAGAACCTTCAGGTTTAAGTAAACCTCGGAGGATTAATTTGTTCCTCCTTTCCTGCAGGACTCTCTGGCTAAAAGCATGACACAACGCACAGGAGTCCTGCAGGTGCAAAGGCCCCAGGCAATAAACACAAGAAGTGTGACCGTCTGTCAGAGACATTTTCTGACAGCACTGGTCACACTTCTTGAAGCCTGAGACCTTGCCTTCTTTTGACATCCTAGAAGGGAGAAACACAAACAGTCCCAACAAACACACCAATTAATCTCTTACACAGACACACAGGAAGGGAATAACTTGGGGAACTAGGCCTGACTAAAACTTTAAACTGAAACTATTTATAAAAAGTTTAAAAGGAAGGGAATAGGGTGGGCTGTAACTAAGTACAGGCTAATCTAACACTAAAGGGAAAAAAATAACCCCTAACTAAACTTTTTCTTCTTTAACCAAGAAAAAACTTACCTCAGCTGGCAAAGGAGACCTCTTTCCCTAAGCGGCAAACGAGATCTGGGGTAGTTCCGCCTTGCATCATGGGATATAGGGTTGCCTCGAGCTGGTAAAAGGAGTTCTCGAGCTAAAGCAAGTGCCGAGTCGGAGCCGAGGATCGGCTCCGAACCCATCCAGCAAGAATGAAGGCGAGATTGACAACTTAACATCTGTTCTTTAAACAAAGATAATCCTTACAAGGAAAGAAAGAGGAAGTGGCATCATATTTAAATAAAGTGACACAGAAAACAGAAAAGTAAAGAGAAATAAAGTGAAAATGGAGATATTAAGATGTAGTAAGAAATAATGCATGTAATAAAAGACTATATTAGCAAGACATTTTCAAAAGACAAACAAAAAGGACATAAATGGAGTGTGAAGAAATTATTTAAGGAAGATAATCAGGAGGTAGAAAAGAATATAAAAATGGAAGAATTAGAAATTGTGTTAAAGACAGTGAATTTGGAATCAGCCACAGGTTTGAATGGAACTGAATATTTAATGTATAAATATATGCTACATTGGCAGAACATTTTTTAGAGGTGTTAAATGAATGGTTAGAGAAAGGGATGATTATGAAGACATATGTATTGGAGCCATGTCATTTATATAGAAAAAAGGGGAAAAAGATATAAAAAAAAACTGGAGACTGATAGTATTGAATAATGTGGACCAGAAGATATTTACAAAAAACATTAGAGAAAACAACAAACAGTAAAGTGAACAAGTTGTTGAATGCACCTATATTTGGGAACATAGGAAAAGGGAGCCAAGAACTATAGATGATAATAAGGAAAGTGGTAGATGATGCAATAAACAGAAATTCAGAGATTAAAATCTTGATAGGAAATGTGAGTAAAGCATTAGGTAAGATGCAACATGAAACTTTATCAGAGATTCTAAGACAGTACAACACAAGTAATGAAATAATAAACATTTACTTCTGTATACAACAAGAATACAGTAAAATTAGTAACAAATGGCTGGTTAAGTGAAGACACATAAATAAGAACTGGTATAAGACAGGGTTGTCCAGCAAGCAGTATTTTATTATTATTAATTATGCATGCAGTTGTTAATGAGATAAATTTATATTTGAGGGTCGCAGAATGTTGTACGAAAGAAGGAATTCAGGTTCCTTTAATATTTTCTTTTGCTGATTACATAGCATTAATTACTTAAAGATGAAGAGTGGATGAAGATAGTTATCAAGACACGCAGCAAAGAGCTAAAAGTTCTTGGTTTATGTTTAAGTAAGGATTAAAGTAAATGATTAGGATTAATAGAGAAAATAGGAAGGATTTGGTTTAATAAAAAAGAGATAGCAATTTTAGGTGTACAATTCGGAAATGAGCGAGAGAGAATACAGTGGCAGAATATGGCTAAAAAATTAAGGAATATGTGTTTGTTTTATAAAATTTACAAGTCGTCATTTAGGAAAACAGCATATTTAATTAATTCTGTTATATTAGGTAAAAGAGCATATTTAGCAAGTGTTTTTATGGTTCCTGCACAATATGAGAAAGGATTGTCTATAGTGTTTACATTTATATGAGGATCAAGATTAAATCTGGTTAAAACAGGTATAGTTTATGTTAAAAATGAGGAGTAGGATTAAGTTTAATTAATCAGATTGTTCATACAGCAACACTGAATTTATATGACATGCTTAAAGACAAAAGATAAAGAATTAATAGTAGTGATAATGAAAAAAGTTTAAAGAAAATTGGGATAAGTTGAATAATTTAAAGAAGGGAAAGCATACTTAAGTGTGTAAACGAAAATATTAAGATAAGATATTATGGAAAATTAGTATAGGTAATACAGAAAACAATAGAAGGGAATAGTATGCAAATATTAAAATATTACTATATATACCCATGGAAACAATTGGAGGAAAGAAAAATAAAAACTATAAAAGCAAGGATAGGGACATGTGAAAAAAAAATTGAATGTACAAACGTTTTGTAAGATTAATGATAAGAAAATTACCAGTAAAGGCAAATCTGCCAATTAAAAATAGAAGAAAGAATTTATAATTATTGTGGTGAAGTAGAGACCACTGAATATGTTTCTTTGAATTGTGAAAGAGTAAAGTATCTATGGTAAAAATATGTGAAGAGGAACCTATAAAAGGTTTGAATATAATAAAAAATATAAATATGGATATGACATAATACAGTTATGGTGATAGAAGGAAAAATTATGTTAAAATATAGAAAAAAATCTGTTTTGTATAATAGAGATTATTTGGAATGAAAGTATGAATGATAAAATTTAATGAAAATGGATATCAGAAATATTGAAAAAGATACGATTTTGGTTATGGAAAAGAGTGAGGGGACTGATGGTATGAATAAAAGATTGTTAATGTACATAAAGTAAAATTAGAAAGTTAAAAGTATATATAATTGTAAAGATTTTGTATATGATGCATATATAATGTACATTATGGATTTCAATAAAGGAGCCCTACTCTTTGGAACTGATAAATGGCACCAGACAGCTCTTACAGCAGGAAAGAAGGGGCCCAAGAGTACCAGCAGCATGAAGGACAAGAGAAAAACTATGGAGACCTTGGAGGTGGACAGTGAGAATTTGGAGAAACATTTGATATGGAGCTTCAGAAAGTCAACAAATATTCCTGTGTGGTGGATATTACAAACTAGCAGCATTTACCAGCCTCCATGGAGAAGTATGCAAGTTTAATGAAGTGGTACAGGTTAATAAAACTAGTGTCAGAAGGGCTTCTGTTAAAAATGATCAAAGCAGGATGATGTAGGTGACAGTTCTGCTGTTTCATGGGGTGAGATGGCAGATAACTTTCTGAAGTGATAAGGACAGTAACATGGAGAAGTAACCAGATGATGTGGCATCAAATAATGTAGCACTTAAAACATAAATAGCATTGACAGAAAGTAAAAGAGGAAAGAAGAAACAAATTGAAGAAGAGTCTGGTTTTGTGGCAGCAGTTAGTGCAGTAACTAAAACATATGCGAGTGTCAACAGGCAAAAGAATGAAAGTTGTGTAAAATCTTACCATAATGGTAGATGTCCCTGCCAGGGGTGGTCCAATGTCCAGCCAGTATACAAAAACCTTTAGGTGCCTTTTAAGGTACAGAATGTCACTCACATGCTTCTTACATAGCATAGGGCATAAAGGTGATGTCCGGACGTACAATCCTCAGAAAGTAGAGTTGTGTACACTTACCATAAATGTAGATGTTCAGGTGTTTTCACTGTTGCAGTCATAACACTTGGGTTATCCTACCAGGGGTAGCCCTTGGTCGGCCCGAATACCAGAGGCTTAGTATTTCTGCGTCGGTTGCTGTCACTTCAGGACTGACTTCAGGTCGTTAGTGGTATAAAAACAGGCAGTCAATGCCATTACATCAGTTTTTCTTGCCCCAAATGTCAGAAGCCCCCAAATAGGGAGCTAAGTTATGGTGGAAAATCACCACCAGTAAAAAGTAAATTCCAATAGCCCTGTACGGAGTGAGGAAGAGAGAGAGAGAGAGAGACAAGGGGGCTGGAGGGTGGGAAATCAGGACTGCAACAGTGAATACACTCGAACATCTACATTTACGGTAAGTGTACACAACTGTAATATGTCCTTCTTGTTTCACTGTTGCAGTCATCACACTTGGGTTGATACCCAAAGCTGAAGAATGGGTGGAGGCAGTCAAGAAGAGTTGGGGCTGGCTAGTATGCCCTGCAGGACTGCGGTTGCAAAGCCCGCCCTGGAGTTGGAAAAGATAGGCAGGTGGTAATGCTTGGTGAAGGTATGAACAGAGCTCCAAGTTGCAGCTTCCAGAATGTCCCTGGTAGGGACTCCTCTGAGAAAGGCTGTAGAGGTTGAAGTTGCCCTAGTGGAATGTGTTCTGACCCCTTGAGGGGGTGGTTTCCCATGGTGTTTGTAACAGAAATGGATACAGTGCGCTATCCATTTGGGGATGGTTTGTTTTGATATGGCCTTGCCCTCTGCCCCTGTTGCAAAGCTGACTAGTAACTGGTCAGATTTCCTAAGGGGCTTAGTCCTATCAAGGTAGAATCTGAGCTGTCTGTGCACATCTAAAGAGTGCAGGATCCTTTCCCCCTTATTTTGAGGATTAGGGAAAAAGGTGGGCAAATGGATAGATTGGTTGGGAGCCACACTGGACACCACTTTAGGCATGAAAGTAGGGTTAGTCCTAAGGGAGACCCTGTCAGCATGAAAAATGAAGGGTTCCACAGCCATAAGTGCTTGTAGGTCAGACACTCTTCTAGCTGAAGTGTTGGCCAGAAGCAAGGCTGTTTTCCAAGACAGGCATTTTAACTCTGCTAACGCTGCAGGCTCAAAGGGGTGGGGGCGTGAACTTTTCCAACAGAAAGTTAAGGTTCCAAGCAGGGGTAAGGGCTCTTCTTGGTGGCCTTAAGTTGTTAGCCCCTCTCAGTAACTGCTTGATGAGAAGGTGTGAGAAGAGAGGTGGCTCAGTGCTGTAATGAGCAGTGATGGCAGAGGCATGGATCTTAATGGAAGAGAAGGATAGGCCCCTGTGGTGTAGGTGTGCTAGGTAATCCAGAATGAGAGGTAAGGAGGGCTGTGCTGGATCACCTCCTTTAGTCTGGATTCAGGAACAATACCTTTCCCACTTGTCAGCATAGGATTTTCTAGTACTGGGTCGTCTGGCTTTCATGTATGACATCCAGCACCCGCTTGCTTAGGCTGGCCACTGGAGGAGAAGTCAAGGAATAAGCCAGGCTGCAAGGCTCAGGGTCTGCAATTGTGGATGCAACTGTCCCACCTGCTGAGTCGAGAGAGTTGGGAACTGGGGGAGGTGCCATAGAGGCAAAAGTGACAGACTGCATAGTAGTGGGTACCAGTGTTGGCATGGCCAATTTGGGGCAATCAGGACTGCCCTTGGTCTTTCCTCCCTTATCTTGAGTAATACTCTATTAGTCGGTAGAGGGGGAAGTGCATAGATTGAGAGGATTACCACTCGAAGGTTAGGGCATCCACTTTCCAGGCCTTGCTGCGAGGTTCCTTGGTGCAGAATTTGCTGTGCTGGTGATTGTAGGGGGAGGCAAATAGGTCCACCTTCAGGGTACCCCATTTCCTGGGTCACAAGGCTGAAGGTTTTGTGGTTTAATTGCCACTTGTGTGGGTCTAGGAGATTTCTGCTTAAGTTGTCTGCCAGAGAGTTTTGGTTGCCTGGCAGGAATTGAGCTTGCATGTGAATATGCATGGCTGAGGCCATGTTCCAGAGGGTTATGGCTAGCCTGCAGAGTGGGTAAGAGTGGGTTCCCCCTGCTTGTTGATGTACCACTTCACTGTGGTGTTGTTGGTTTTGTTTAGTAGAGGCCCCAGAGAGAGTAGGGAATCTGAAAGCTGTCAGAGCGTGCTGAACAGCTAGCATCTCTTTTGGTTGATGTGCAGATGAATTTGATTTAGGCTCCAGTGGCTCTGAATGCACCTGCCCTCTAGATGTGCACCCCAGGCATAGTCTGATGCATCTGAGGTTAGGGTCTGGGCGGCATGGGGTCGTGTAAAGGGAAGCTCCTTGTTGTGGTTGCATGCTGCTGCCCATCAAATGAACTCTTTCCTTAGACAAGGTATTATAGGAATGATAGTTTCCAGGTCCTGAGAATGTTGGCGCCAAAGACTTTTTAAGTAACATTGAAGTTTCCTCATATTTAGTATGGCATATGAAATTAGTAGAATGCAGGAGGCCATGAACCCTGCAGCTTTCAGTATTTTCCTTGCGGATAACTGGGTTCTGGTGGCCATTTGAGAGAAGTAGCCTGTCAGATAGGCTTGTTTTTCTGGAGTAAGGAATGCAATCTGGGATGCTGTGTCCAAGCTTGCTCCCAGGAATACAATTTTTTGACTGGGGACTAGTTTTGATTTCTTTTCATTGACAGTGCACCACAGGGAGGTTAGAAGGTCCTTTACAAATGTCAGGTGCTGCAACAGCTTTTCCTGTCTGCCTGAATCAGGCAATCATCCAAGTAGGGGTAAATTTGAATATTTCTCTGTCTGCAATAGGCAATAGCTGGAGCCAGGCATTTTTTGAAAACTCTTAGAGCAGTGGATAAGCCAAAGGGAAGTGCAGAGAACTGATAATGCATAGATCCTGCCCTGAAATGTAGATAATTCCTGTAGGAGCCCCTGATTTGGATGCGCAGATAGGCTTCCTTTAGATCTAGGCTGGCTAACCAGGCATCTTTGGACAGCATAGGGTGAAGTTGCTGCAGAGTGAGCATTTTGAATTTTGGTACCACCTGGATGGTGTTTAGAATTGATAGATCTAGGATTGGGTGCCAGGTGCCCTCTTTTCTGGGTACCAGAAAAAAGTCTGGAGTAAAAACTTTGGCCTATCTGTTCTGCAGGAACAGGCTGAATTGCCCTTATGGAGAGCAGGGACTGAACTTGGTTTTGTGCCTCTGTCCACTGGTTTGGAGCAAGGTCTGGGAACCCTTTTAGGGTTGGCAGCATATGGAAATAGAATTTGTACCCCTGGGATACTATGTTGAGGACCCATCGATCGTTAGTGATGGAGGTCCAGTTTTTTGCATGGTGGGCAAGTTTTTCTCCTAGAGGCACTGGCAATTGGGCAGAGGTGAGGGAAGGAGTTGAGAAGTCATTGTGAGTTCTTTCCATAAGGGGGTGGCTTAGCACTCCCTGTTTTAGAAGTGGAGGTACTCCATTGCTTAGATCTCTGCATACCATGAGACTGTAATCTGGGGAGGTTTGTTCCCCTTGGTCTAGTTTGAGGTGGCCTTGAGGGGGCTGGAAAGGACCAATGTTTTGAGGGGCAATGCCTACTGAATCTTGGAGGCTGCACTTGCAAAACATATTTGACTGTCTGCATAGACTTAGTTTTGTCTTCCATCTTTTTTAAAACCTCTTCTGCTTTGGTGCCAAACAGGTTGTCCTTGTTCAGAGGTGCGTGCAATAATTTTGATTTGACATGGTCTGGCAAGGTCTGCTCCTTAAGCCAGGCATGCCTTCTAAGTACAGAATCTGTGACTGCTGCCCTGCAAGATGCTTCTAGGGGGTCAAACTCACATTGCAGGGTATGCTTGCTGACATGGCTTGGAGAATGCATAAGCTCCTGTAATTCTTTATTTTCTGTACAGTCAGGGAAGGTAGATAATTTTTGCTTAATAAGTTCCATAGTATGTTGCTGGTATTTCAGCATGTGGAGCTGACAATTTAATGTTCTAATGGCAAGAGTTGCAGAGGTGTATACTTTTTACCCCCTGTCTAAAGCTCGGGAATCCCTGTCCGAGGGGGTGGGATTCTTAGCTGTAGTTGCTTTTATTCCTTTTGGTCCTTGGGAGATGACCTCTGGGTCAGCAGTAGGATTTTTGAAAAGAAATTTGAGAGAGTCAGGGACACTGTAGTACCGGGTCAGGTTTCCTGGGAGCAAGGGGTAAAGTATCAGGAGTTAGACTGGATTCCATAAAGACATCATCCAGAACATACAAAACAGGAGGGATAGCTAAGGGTCTGTGCTGTGGTAAATCTAAAACTTTCCTGAATCTCTTTTTTGGACCAATGATAATCCTGGCATTCCCAATGGAAATGCTCTCTCAAGGTATGTAGGGTTTCACCAAAAGAAAAATCCTCTGGAGGGGAGGCAGAAGAAATGGATTCCTCTGCATCTGAATCCTCATAGGCAGAAAAGGGCATCTCTTCATAATCAGAAACTTCACAGTCGTCGGACTCTTGGTCAGATAAAGCTGCTGGGGACAAGTCTCTTTTTCTTTTAGCAGGGGAAAGCTGGCTTCCCCTAACCAGCATGATAAAGTATTCCGCCATTTTAAGCATCTGTTACTGTGGCAAGGAAGCAGGCGCTTGAGTTAGGGTCGTCGGTTTTTTAGGCGTAGCTTGTGCTCTTGGCCTTAGAAACCTGGTAGTTGAAGACGGGAAAGAAGTCAGTTTGTGTCGAATATCGGTAGTGCAAAGAACTTCCTCAGAAGCCAGTGATTGCACATCGATCCGGACCCATCCAAGGTAGAGACATCCGCAGGTTCCATAGTCAAAGAAGAGTCCCGTGGCACACTGGTCTCTGAACGGGTCTCTGTAGCGGCCTGCAAATCCATCGAAGCGGGTATCAGGGACTGCAGAGGTGCCTCACTGAGTACTGGCGAACTGGCGGCCAGCTTAACCGAAGCGACGTCGGCAGTTTTGGACCTGTGCGGTCTGTCTTTATCCTTATGTTTTTTCGAAAGATTGGTAGTCGGATGGCTTACTGAAGCCATTTCAGAATACGGAGATCGAGAACGAAAGTATTTAGCTACAATAAGGGCCTGACGATGAATAGTTCGGGCGTTGAACAAAGCACAAAACCGGCAGCAAGGTATGTCATGGTCTGGGCCTAAACAGGTGATGAGGTACGATTGGAAATCTCGGTGTGGTACTTGCTTTCCACAGGTGAGACAATTAACTTTTTCTGACATCGGTTAGAGCAAGAAAAAAGGATCCCCAATGGGGTACTTACCTTTAGAAGACTTCAACTTCCAATTTCGGAAACAAAAACTCAAGTAGCTGCCGACAGGCACTTGTGCGAACCGCTTCTGCTTCGGGCTCCTCTGCAAGAAAGACTGATGTACTAGCGTTGGCTGCCTGTTTTTATACCACTGATGACCTGATGCCAGTCCTGAAGCAACAGCAACCGACGCATAAATACTAAGCCTCTGGTATTCGGACCGACTGAGGGCTACCTCTTGCAGGATAACCCAAGTGTGATGACTGCAACAGTGAAACACGAAGAACATCTGAGAGACCCAGTAGGAATACCAGTCCAAGGAAAAGAAAAGGTATTCAGTACATACAGAAGATAAATGGACCAGGGGTGGAGGGAAGGAGTGAATTCAACAGTGAAGGGAAGGACATCTAGCCTTATGGTAAGATTTTGCACAACTTTACTATGCCCTTCCATTTCACTGTAGCAGTATTAATTACATTAGGGAAGAGTGCCAAAGCTCAGGAAGACACTTAGGAAGAAGGATCATCAGAGCCCTCTAGAAAGCCATGAGGGATGTCCCTAGCAAAACCAGTTCTAGCTCTGGAGATTCCATCCAACTTGTGGTGCTTGGTAAATGTATGCACAGAAGTCCAGGCAGTTGCCTCAAGAATAAAGTTAGTATCCAAACCCTTGAAAAAAAGCACCAGATGAAGCCATGGACCTAGTAGACTGAGCCTTAACAGAATAAGGAAGGTTCTTACCATGAAAGGAATAACAAAAAGAAATAGTTTTTGAGATCCAAGAAAAAATAGTTTGCTTGGATACAGCTAATCGTAAGGACCTAGGATGAAAGGAAACAAAGCTGATCAGATTTCCTGATAGTCTTATCCAAATAAAATCTGAGTTGTCTATTTACATCCAACATGTGCAGCACCTTCTTACTGTCAGATTGCAGAGAAGGGTAAAAAAGTGGGCAAATGAATAGACTGATTAAGGGTCAACTCATTCACCACCTTGGGCATAAGAGAAGGATTAGTACACAAGGATACCCTGTCCCTGTAAAACACCAAAAAAGGACAAGCCATAAGAGTTTGAAGCTCAGACACCCATCTGGCAAAAGTAAGGGCTAACAAAAGTATGGTCTTCCAAAAGCAATGCTGCAAGGAAGCTGAAGCTGCAGGCTCAAAGGAAGCCTTAGTCAACTTTTCCAAAACAAAGTTAAAATCCCAGGCAGGAGGAACAAGCTTCCTGGGAGGCCTATTATGAATAATGCCTTTAAGGAATTGCTTAGCCTCAAACCTAGAAGTTAAAGGAGGAGGAAAAAGGCAGACATGCAGAGACAGCTGATAAGTGGGCCTTAACAAACAAATAAGCAAACCCAGCATTGAGCAATTCACACAGATAAGAGAGAACCAAAGGAAGATCAACTGAAAATGGATCCACATTATGACAGACACCAAACAAAAAAACCTCTTCCATTTGTATAAATGGAATTTCCTAGTACTGGGTTTCTGGCCTCCTGCAGGACCCTAAGCATGTCCTCAGTAAAAGGTGTCTATGTGGAATCAAAATCCTATCAGCCACCATGACAGTTGTAAAGTGGACAGGTAGAGATGGATGAGAGATACCTCATCTTATGTGAGTAGATCCACCCTGTGCAGTATATTGTGATGATTGTCCTTGGCTAAATTCGGAAGAGGGAACTAACGCTGTCTGGGCCAAAAGGGAGTCACCAACAAGATTTTGGGAGCATCTTGTTGAATTTTGAACAGGACTTTTGGAAGGAGGGAAAGCATAAAGAAATATCCCCTTCCAAGAAAAATAGAGGGCATCCACTTTCTTAACCAGAGGACCTGGGACTCTGGCACAAAATGCAGGAAGATGTCTGTTTAGAGGGGAGGCAAAAAGATTTGTTTGAGGAGGAACCCACTGGTGAACAATGTTCATAATCACACCCTTATGAAGTATCCATTTGTGGGATTGAGTTAAGGAGCTGCTCATAATGTTTTGACCTGACAGAATGTAAACTACCTTAAGAGTCACTTGATACTGGATCCAGATTAAAAGTCCCAACCTACAAAGAAGATAAGATCTTGTCGTCGTCCCCCCTCCACGTGTTTGTTTACATATGACATTACTGTGGTATTGTCTGTAAATACCTTGCGAGGTCCTGGGGAGAAAGGAGGATGAAAGGCCTGAAGGGACTGCCAGCAGAAGAACTCTCATCTCTTTGAGAGTGATGTGTTCTTTCTGTTGAAGATGCAATCAAACCCCCTGCACCTTTAGGGAGTGAAAAGCTGCTCCCCATCCCACATCTGAAGCATCTGTGAACAGCTCGTAAGAGGGAAGAGGGGGATGAAAAGAGAGCCCTAGATTTAGAGAACTGCCGGATCCATCAATGAAGTTCCTTCTTGAGACAAGGTAGAAGAGTAACTACAAATTCTACGGGATGCACATGTTGAAGCAAAACTGACTTCAGAAACCACTGAAACTTTCTCATGTGAAGTTTGGTCAGAGGGAGCACAGGGATGGTGGATGCCATGAATACCACAGCTCACATAAACTACTTGGCTGTAATAGAGGCCAGGGAAAGAAGAGTTTGGAAAACGGAAATGAGTGTCAAGGCCTTGGGAGGAGGCAAGGATGCCAGCATAGGCACCATCTTGATCCTGCACCCCAGAAAAACATGGTCTGGAGGAGGAGTCAAAAAAGACACTTTGAAATTTGTGAACCCCAGGCTTTGCAGAAGAAAAAAGGGAAAATGAAGACTTTGCAACAGGATGCTTGAAATAGCAGATTGCCCAAGTAAGGAAATACTTGGATACCTTAATCCTGCAAAAAGCAATCACAGGAGCAAAGCATTTCTTGAATACACCTTTGAGGCAGTAGAAAGGCCAAAGGACAAAGCAGAGAATTGAAAATGCCAGCAAGCAACAGAGATATGAAAACATTTCATGAAAAAGGGATGGATAGGGATAATGGAGATAAGCATCTATGAGATCCAGAGACACCATATAAGCCCAAGGAAGCAAGAGAGGGAACAAAGTCTGAAGGGACAACATTCAAAAGGAGGGCACCTTCAAAAAGATGTTTAGATGAGAGAGTTCTAGAATTGATCTCCATGTACCTTTTCTGGCTACTAGAAATATCCTGGAGTAACCCTCTCCCCCTCTGGGAAACAGGCACCTCTTGAATAGTACCTTGATTCAAAAGGTCCTGAAGCACCTCTGGAAAAGAGAAGAGTTGTTGCTGAGAGGGTGAGGAACACCCATAAAAGGGGGAAGCGATTTCCAAACCATGAAATACCCCTGGTGAATACTGGACAGGATCCAGGAATCCTAGGTAATCTCTAACCAAACAGGAAGAGAGACAGAGATAGAGGTGAAGAGAATGAGGAAAATGGCTGGGAAGAATAGGATGGTCAGATAGCACCTGGTTTATCTGGAAAAGGAGACTTCTGAGTAGCCTTAGGAGGAGGAGGAGCAGGTTAGTGCCCTTTTTACCATTAGGAGGAGGCCGAGCTTGCCTGGCAACAAAGGCTGGCCTATTGGGGTAGTTTCTCTCCAATTTAGGCATAGCAGAAACAAACACATGATTAAGTTCCTGTAAAGTCTTGCCCTTATCTTGAATGGACTAAAACATAGCAGCAGCTTCACCAAACAATTATCAAGAGCAGCATCCATCAACCACTAGGTCACTTGTTAATATCATCAGACAATGGTTGAAGTCAAATCCAAGAATATCTCCTCATCAATGACCCAAAATCAGCAGCCCTAGAAGGAGCATCTGGTTCATCACAACTATACTTGATGGAATGATGAACCACTTGGGAGGAAGTCCATAACAGGGAAAGGGCAGATGTTTTACGCTCAGAGTGTGGAAGATCAGAAATAGCCTGACAGATAGGAGAGCCAAGAAATACCTTGACATATGTGTCTGATATTTAACTGCCCTAAAAGCCAAGGTAGCAGAGGTATAAGCCTTCTATCCTAGCCTTTCCATGGTCCTGTCTTAATCAGAGGGCAGTAACCTAGGAGAAGGAAGCAACTGGGAGGGCTTGTCAGAAGCTACAGACACCACCAAGGGGTCATAAGGAGAACACTTGTACAAAAATTTACAGTCCTCAGGAACCCTACAGAATCCGTCTGGTTTCTTGGTAGCAGAGGGCTGAGAGTCTAGAACCTTAGAAGCATTGGAAAATGCATCCAACACGGCAGCCAAAATACGAGGAACAGCTGAAGATTTAGGAGAATCCATTTGCAGCAACTCATATCTTTTATGTACCCCAGAACTCAAATGTCCTGGAGATTGTGTCCCCAAAAGAAAACTCTTCAATGGGAGTATCAGGACTGGTAGATTTCTCTTCCTCTGATTCACAGGCCAAAGAAGAGGGAATCTGAAAAGAATAAACAAGGGATTTCACATCCGAATATAGCTCCTCCTCAGAGGAATCCTGTTCCCTGGGTCTTTTTAGGGGAGTAGAGGACCAATGGAGGGCTGGAACAGAAGCTCCCTGAAGAAGTTTCAAGGCCATCAAAGCACTAAACAAGTCCCAAGTGAAGGACTACCATTCACTTAGTGGATCCTTAGGAGCAGGAGTAAAGTTTAAGACGTCCGCCTTATAAAATTTGGAAGGCTCTGACTAGGATGGCATTCAATAAAAGTAGTATGGATGACTTCTCTGACTAATATTTGAAGAACACCTCTAGGTCACTTGGAGATAATCAGACATGGTTCCCCCTGAAGGGCTAAAACAGATGTCCGCAATACCTCCTCGGATGTGCTTAAATTCAGATTGTAGCCGGCCTATAACCTGGTCATGGCAGAGATTTTGTGAACCCAACAATAAAGCCAGAAGAACCTCCAGGCATTCACTTGCCTTGGGAGAGGCATCTGGTGGAGGCTGAACAGCAGAAAATTCCGGCCTAGGCTTCCTGGCCTTCTTCATTGATGGCTGTCCTTCGGACCAGGAAGTTCCCCTCCATCGTCTCTTTTGCAAGGTTAGGGCACTGGTTTTCAAGACAGAGTGCCAATGACGAGAGTCTACTACGAAGACTTTTAGGTACAGAGGCCTTTCAAATGGAAGAGGGTGTATGGTTATGTGAGGCGCCAAGGCAGACAGACACTGTTCATGGCAGTCTTTATGGGGAATAGGTCTCCCACACTGGCATTTACCCTTCTTGGATGCCGCAAAACCCCACAAGCAGCAATAAAAAAGATAAGTAAAAAAGAAAGCAAACTGGGAAGTTATCTGCAACGGCTTGGTGAATCAGCAACAGAACAGACGTTCAGATCAACGATCAAGTGATGGCATTCTGACTGGCAGCAAATAAGTTCTGAGGATGGTACATCCGGATGTCACCTTTATGCCCAACACTAGACAAGGAGCGTGTGTGATGCATGGTGTACCTTAAAGCAACCTAAAGCCTTTGGTGCACTGGCCAGATGTGGGGCCGCACTTGGCAGGGGATCCCTAATGTAATGAATACAGCAACAGTGGAATGGAAGAACATCAGCAACAAACTAAGTAAAACTGTTTTTAAAAAGAAGTGAAGACAAACTGTGAGAATAAGACCACAACATGTCACTGCAATAGACATATATTACGTATGGTACAACTTTGCAACTGTCCTGGATTTTAAAAATCAAGAAATTTGGTCTTTTACACGTACTGGGACACAGACTTTTTGTGCCTTAACATTTGAAACTGATGGACTTATGAGGACATTTCTGAAACTGTGCAACAAAAAAGACATTTATCTGTGGAATAATTTGTTTTCTGATAGTTAAAAAGTACAAAAATGTTACTTTGAAGTTTAAAACTGAAACTGGAAGATGATGTCAAAAATGCATGCAGGACCTTGTGTATTTTGTGGGGAGGAACAGACAACAGAGCATGCTTTTTTGAAATATAAAAGAGTGATGAAACTTTGGAAAAAGCTGTGTGAAGAAAACTTTTTGAGAATATTAATGACAAATATAGATATATGATTATATATGGACACTATAAGAATAAGAAAAAAGAACATCTGAGAAGGATGGATTATTTTGTGTAATATTGGTTATTTGGAATGAAAGACCGGATTAAATTTTGTTTCATAGGAAGCAAGTTTTGGCACATATATTATTAAATAGATTTGTGTTTATGAAAAAAAAAAGTGTGTGGGACAATTATAGAAGAATAACGAGGATGTTATAAGATAAATGATAAACAGCAAAAATACATAGATATATATATACCTGCAGATATGTACATTTTGTAAATATGTAAATAATGTTTTATGGTGTGTTATATGAATGACTCTTACTCTTCGATAGGTACCGTGGGATCTTCTAAACCCACCTGAGCTACCATCAACTCAAGCAAATGGAATCTCAGTTTAACTTCTCATCCGAAGAATGACACACACTGGAGTGCATCATTCTCCCTTACACTGCAGAATCACCAATCCATCTACCTGGTGTGGAAACAGAACTCACAACCTTCTGCATCAAAGACAAGTGTGTCTTCTGTTGCACCTCTGTCACTGCTGCTTCACTGCTAACAAACAAGAGACTTTTTTCCTGCAAGGATCCCAACAACGAGTGGTGATCCCCATATTCCAAAGCACAAAACCAATCTATACATTGCTTCAGCTGTTACACCACGGAACTACTTACTGGATATGTGACATCCTTCCTCTGGGCCAGTAATCAAGGAATATCAATCCTCACCACTGACACCGGTGGGGAATGTTCACTTAGAACAAAAATGGATACACACAGTATTTTCAGATGCAGCTCGCTGCACCAAGCACAATTTCCCTTAAGATCACACAGGGAGCACACTCCAGTCCTGGGGATTTCTCTCCAGGCCTCAAATAAGACTTCACCTTTCACACACACACACACACACACACACACACACACACACACACACACACACACACACACATATTGCCACTCATGGGAAAGGTTCGCACAGCTTACTCACCTTGCCACCTCCACCCAAACTATAAAGTAGATTCACTGCCACTAGACAGCTATTTAAGGCTCTTATCAGGGTACCCAATTACTCTTAGTAAAATAAATACTTATACAAATGGTAATGTTTGACCAAGTGGCAGGACTTTCAGGAGCACAAAGAAAACAGTGTCACCAAACAAATGCAATTACTCTCAAAACATTTTCTAAAAGCACAGTTACAATGAAAGGTACAGACACATTTAATAATAATAAAATAGAAAACATGAAAATACTGAATATCTATTTACAATAAATACTAGAGTTTCAATTCACAGGAAATATAAAAAACAATACAGACGGAAAGACTCAGATACAGAAAAACAATATTTAACTAGTCTCACTATTTTCCTGACTGACTGAAGAAGGTACAGTTGTGTACACTTAACATAAATGTAGATGCTCGTGTGTATCAACTATAGGAGTCATCACATTTGGGTTATCCCTGCCAGGGTAGACCTCAGCTGGCCCGAATACCAAAGACTTAGTATTTCTGAGTTGGTTGCGGTCGCTTGAGGACTGACGTCAGGTCGTCAGTAGTATAAAGTAAGGCAGCCGATGCCATTACATCAGTCTTTCTTGCCCTAACCTGTCAGGAGCCCAGGTTCTGGTGGAAAAAAACTCCACCAGTGGAAAATAAATACCAATAAGTCCCTTGTAAGGAAAGGAGAACAGCAAGTTAGAAAGGTAATAAAAGGAGAAAGAGAAGAAAGGGGGATGGATGGAGGGAGGGAAACCAGGACTGTAACAGTGAATACACTCTAACATCTACGTTTAATGTAAGTGTACACAACTGTACTATGTTCTTCATGTTTCACTGTTGCAGTCATCACATTTGGGTTGATTCTCAAAGCTGAGGAAAAGGGTGGCGGCAGTCAATGAAACTAGGGGCTGGCTAGGATGCCCTGCAAGACTGCAGAAGCAAACCCTGCCCTGGATTTAGAAAAGAGGGGCAGGTGGTAATGCTTGGTAAAAGTGTGAAGAGACGTCCAGGTGGCAGCATCCAGGATTTCCCTGGTGGGGACTACTCTGAAGAAAGCTGCAGAGGTGGAGGCTGCTCTGGTGGAGTGTGGCCTGACCCCCCTGGGGGGGGGGGGCTTTCCATGCTGTTTGGAGGAGAAATGGATGCAGTGTGCCATCCATTTGGAAATGGTTTGCTTGGAGGGGGCTTTGCCTTCTGCCCTGTAGCAAAGCTAACCAGCAATTGATCAGACTTTCTGAAGGATTTAGTCCTGTCTAGATAGAATCTGAGCTGTCTGTGCACATCTAGAGAGTGAAGAATCTTTTCCCCCTTGTACTGGGGATTAGAAAAAAAGATGGACAAATGAATGGATTGGTTGAGAGCCACACTGGACACCACCTTGGGAATGAAGGATGGGTTAGTTCTGAGGGATACCCTGTCTGCATGAAAGATGATGAAGGTTCCACAGCCATAAGTGCCTGCAGCTCAGAGACTCTTTTGGCTGAAGTGATGGCCAGAAGAAATGCTGTCTTCCTGGAGAAAAACGTAGCTCTACATAAGAAGCTGGTTTGAAAGGGGGCAGGGTGAGCTTTTCCAATACAAAGTTAAGGTCCCAAGCTGGTGTTGTGTCCTTCTGGGTGGCCTCAAGTTGCTAGCCCCTCTTAGAAACTGTTTGATCAAAAGGTGGTAAAATGAGCAGAAATAGCAGAGGCATGAATTTTTATAGAGGAGTAAGAGAGGCCACTGTGTAGTATGTCAGCTAAGTAATCCAGCATGAGAGGGAAGAGAGGGCTGTGCCATGTTGGTTCCCTTAGCCTGGATCCAGGTGCAGAACCTTTTCCATTTATCAGCATAAGACTTTATGGTACTAGGATGTCTGGCCTCACAGATAACATCCAGAACCTGTTTACTGAGGTTGTCAGATTGGATCGAGGTTAGGGAATATGTCAAGCTGCCAAACTGAGTGTCTGCGATTGGGGATGCATGAATTCCCCTTCCCTCTGGGTCAGGAGGTTTGGAATCTGTGGAAGATGCCATGGGGGTATCGAGGACAGGCTGCACAGGAAGGGGTACCAGTGCTGCCGGGGCCAGTCTGGAGTTATAAGAATTGTCCTTGGTTTTTCCTCCCTTATTTTTAGCAGTACCCTGGGGATGAGAGGTAGGGGAGGAAAGGCATAGACCGACAGATTGACCCAGTGAAAGGACAGGGCACCCACTTTCCAAGCCATGCAGTGATGCTCCCTTGTGCAGAATTTGCTGAGCTGATGGTTGGTGTGGGAGGCAAAGAGGTAGACTTTCGGGGTTCCCCATTTCTGAGTTATTAGGGTGAGGTGCTTCTGTTGAGGTGCCACTCGTGTGGGTCCAGAAGATTTCTGCTTAATTGGTCTGCCAGAGTGTTGATAGAGCCTGGTAGGAATTGTGCTAATAGGTGTAGTTGCATGGCAGAGGCTGTGCGCCAAAGGGTCACCGTCAGCATGCATAGAGGGTAGGACTGAGTCCCTCCATGCTTGCTGATGTACCAACATCACAGTGGTGTTGACTGTTTTGATCAGAAGAGCCCCCGGAGAGAGCACGTGCTTGAAAGCTATCAAGGCATGCTGCACAGCCATCATCTCTTTTTGACTGATGTGCAGAGGGATTTGCTGTGGGCTCCATTGGCCCTGTATGCACCTGCAGTCCAGTTGCGCACCCCAAGCATAGTCTGATGAGTCTGTGGTGAGGGTCTGGGTGGCAGGAGGTGGGGAGAAAGGCATTCCCTTGTTGTGGAAGCATGCTGTTGCCCACCAAAGAAAATCTTTTCTGAGGCAAGGAATTATAGGTAGAAGAGTTTCCAGGTCTTGAGAGTGTTAGCACCAAAGGCTCTTTAGGTACCATTGAAGTTTCCTCATATGCAGTCTGGCATATGGAATGAGTAGTATGCAAGATGCCATGAACCCCAGAACTTGCAGGACCTTCCTTGCAGTTAGCTGGGGCCTGGTGGCTAGTTGAGAGAAGTAGGCTGTCAGGAAAATTTGTTTCTCTGGAGTAAGGTGTGCCATCTGGAAAGCAGTCAACAGACTTTCTCCCAGGAAGATTATCCTTTGGGTGGGCACCTGTTTGATTTTCTTTTTGTTGATTGTGTACCCTAGGGAGGTTAGTAGGGTCTTTACAAAGGCCAGATGCTTGAGCAGCTTCTCCTGGCTTTCTGCCTGAATAAGGCAGTCTAAGTATGGGTAAATCTGAATATTTCTTTGTCTGCAAAAGGGAATGGTCGGAGCCAGACATTTTGTGAAAACTCTGGCAGCAGTAGATAACCAAAGGGAAGCACAAAGAACTGAAAGTGTTGAGATCCTGTCCTGAAGCGTAGGTATTTCCTGCATGATTCCCTGATAGGAATGTGGAGGTAGGCCTCTTTTAGATCTAGGGTGGCAAGCCAAGTGTCCTTGGACAGCATGGATAACAGTTGCCGGAGGATGAGCATTTTGAATTTTGGGATCACCAGGAAGGTGTTTAGAATGGATAGATTGAGGATGGGACACCAGGTGCCCTCTTTTCTGGGCACCAGAAAAAGTCTGGAGTAGAAACCTCGGCCTATCTGTTCTGAAGGAATGTGCTCTACTGCCCTCAAAGAGAGCAGGGAAAGGATTTGCTTTTGAGTCTCTGCCCACTGATTTAGTGGTAAATCTGGGAACCCTTTTGGGGATGGAAGGGTGTGGAAGGAAAATCTGTATCCCTGAGACACAATGTTCAGAACCCAGTGGTCCTTAGTAATGGTGGCCCAGGTGCTTGAGTGAAAGAAGAGTTTTCCTCCTAGGGGTATGTGAAGGTGGGCTGAGGGAGGGGGCAGAGGTGGTGAGTCATTGTGAATTCTTACCATAAGGGGGTGGCTTAGAACTCCCTTGTTTTGAAGTGGAAGTAGTCCACTGCTTAGATTTCTGCATTCCCTGGGGCTTCTGTCTTGGTGGGGGGGGTCTGCTTCCACAGGGCCAAGGCTGGGCCGGTTTACTGGGGGCAGGAAGGACCAGTGTTTGGAGGGACAATGCCTGCTGAACCTAGGGGGCTGGACCTGCAAGAAATCCTTAAATGTTTGCATAGATTTTGATTTTTCTTCCATCTTTTTTAAGACCTCTTCTGCCTTAGTGCCAAATAAATTATCTTTGTGCAAAGGGGCATCCAACAATTTAGATTTGACATGATCTGCCAGAGGCTGTTCCTTAAGCCATGCATGCCTTCTAATAACAGATCCAGTGACTGCTGCCCTGCAAGAAGCTTCTAGGGCGTCAAAACCACAGTGCAAGGTGTGTTTAGTTACATGACTTGCAGAATGCATTAACTCTTGTAAATCTTTAGATTCTGCCCAAGCAGGAAAGGAAGACATTTTTTGATTAAGGAGTTCCAAGGTATGTTGCTGAAATGTCAGCATATGGAACTGGCAATTTAGTGCCCTGATAACAATAGTAGCTGAGGTGCATACTTTCTTACCCCCATCTGTCCAATGCTTGGGAATCCCTGTCTGAGAGGGTGGGATTCTTAGAAGAGGTTGCTTTAATCCCTTTTGGCCCTTGAGAAATGACCTTAGGGTCAGCTAGAGGATTTTTAAAAAGATTTTTGTGCGAGTCAGGGACTCTATAGTACCTGTCTGGTTTTCTGGGAGCAGGATGAAAGTTGTCAGGAGTTAAGTTGGATTCGAGGAAAACATCCTCCACAACATCCAAGACTAGGGGCACGGCCAAGGGTCTGTGTTGTGGAAGATCTAGGAATTCCCCAAGTCTCTTTTTAGACAGAGGGTAGTCCTGACTCTCCCATTGAAAATGCTCCCTTAAGGTATGCAGGGTTTCCCCAAAGGAAAAATCCTCTGGGGGAGAGGCTGAAGGAATGGAATCCTCTGCATCAGAATCCTCATAAGTGGAGAGGGGTTGCATGTCTTCATATTCAGATGAATCAGATTCATCTGACTCTTCTTCAGACAAAACTACAGGGGACAGAGCTCTTTTTATTTTGGAGGGGGTAGCTTGGCGTACCCTGATCAGCATAAGGTCTTCCGCCATTTTAAGCATTTGAGACTGAGGCAAGGTAGCAGATGCCAGAGAGTGGGTTGTCAATTTCTTGGGTTTGGTTCGTACCCTGGGCCTAAGAAACTCGGTAGTTTTAGAAAGATTGGCAGTCACGAAAGAAGACGCCGGTTTGTGTCGAGATTGGGTAGTGCGAAGGACTTCCTCGGAAACCGGTGCTTGCTCAGCGGCTACTGACCAATCCAAGGTTGAGACGACTGCAGGATCCTTAGTTGAACAAGAGTTTTGTGGCATATCGGACTCTGAAAGGGTCTCGGTAGTGGCCTGCGAATCAACAGAAGTGGGCATCAGGGGCTGCAAAAGCACCTCACTGAGTACCAGAGAACTGACAACTAGTTTGATGGAAGCATCGCTGGTAGGTTTGGACCTCTGCGGTCTGTTTTTATCTTTATGTCTTTTTGGAAGATCTGCTGACGGATGGCTTACCAAAGCCATATAGGAATTAGAGGACTGTAAGCGAAAATATCTGGCTACAATAAGGGCCTGACAACAGATAGTTCTGGCATTAAACAAAGCACAGAAGCAACAATGAGGGACATCCTGGTCTGGGCCTAAACAAGTGACGCAGTAAGAGTGGAAGTCTCGGTGTGGTATTTGTTTTCCACAGGCGAGACGATTATTAACTTTTTCTGACATTGGTTAGTGCAAGAATAAAGGATCCCCAATGGGATACTTAGCATTAGAAGACTTCAACTTCAATTCGGTCGATGAAAACTCGGGTAGCGGCCGACCAGCACTCATGTGAATTGCTTCTTCTTTGGGCTACATGGCAAGAAGACTGATGTAATGGCGTCAGCTGCCTTACTTTATACTACTGATGACCTGATGTCAGTCCTCAAGCGACAGCAACCGAAATAGAAATACTAAGTCTTTGGTATTTGGGCTGGCCAAGGGCTACCCTGGCAGGGATAACCGAAATGCGATGACTGCAACAGTGAAACAGAAGAATATAGTACAGTTGTGTACACTTACCATAAATGTAGGTGTTAGAGTGTATTCACTGTTGCAGTCATTACACTTGGGTTATCTGTCTGCAGGTAGCCCTCAGTCGGCCCGAATACCAGAGTCTTGGGATTTCTGCATCGGATGCTGTCCCCTCTTCCATGGCATCAAGTCATCAGGGGTATAAAACATGCAGCCGATACCATCACATCAGTTTTGCTTGCACTAGATGTCAGGAGCCCCCAAAATAGGAAGCTTTTACATTGTGTGGAACACCTCCAGTAAAAAGTAAATACCCCTGCCATAAAAGATGGCCATAAAGAGGATAGGTAAAAAGGATAGAGAAAACCAGGGGGCTGGAGGAAGGGAACCAGGACTGCAACAGTGAATACACTCGAACATCTACATTTATGTTAAGCGTACACAACTGTACTATGTTCGTGTTTCACTGTTGCATTCATCACACTTGGGTTGATTCCCAAAGCTGAGGAAGGGTGGAGGCAGTCAAGAAGTGATGGGGCTGGCTAGCAGGCCTTGTAAGACTGCTGTAGCAAATCCAACTCTGGATTTAGAAAAAATAGGCAAGTAGTAATACTTGGTGAAGGTGTGTACAGAACTCCAGGTTGCAGCTTCCAGGATGTCCCTGGTGGGACCCCCCCATGAGAAATGCTGTAGAGGTTGAAGTAGCTCTAGTGGAATGAGTTCTGATCCCCAGAGGGGTAGGTTTTCCATGGTACTTGTAGCAGAAATTGATGCAGTGTGCTATCCATTTGGAAATGGTTTGCTTTGAAATGGCCTTGCCCTCTGCCCCTGTAGCAAAGCTGACTAGTAGCCGGTCAGATTTTCTGAAAGTCTTAGTCCTGTTAAGGTAGAACCTGAGCCTGACTGTGCATGTCCAAGGAGTGCAGGATCCTTTCCCCTCTATTCTGAAGATTAGGGAAAAAGGTAGGCAAATGGATGGATTGGTTTAAAGCCACACTGGATACAACCTTGGACATAAAGGAAGGGTTTGTCCTGTGGGAAACCCTGTCAGCATGGAAAATAATGAAGGGCTCCACCGCCATTAGTGCCTGTAACTCAGACACTCTTCTTGCTGAAGTAATAGCTAAAAGTAAGGCTGTTTTCCAAGAGAGGAATTTTAACTCTGCTGAAGCAGCAGGTTCAAAAGGGGGAAGTATGAGCTTTTCCAGTACAAAGTTAAGGTCCTAGGCTAGGGTGGGAGCTTTCCTAGGAGGCCTTAAATTGTTAGCTCCTCTCAGGACCTGCTTGATGAGAGGGTGAGAAAAGGGAGGAGGCTCAGTGTTATAAATGAGCTGAGATGACAGAGGCATGAATCTTAATGGATGAGATGGATAGGCCTCTGTGGAGTAGCTCTGCTAGGCAATCAAGGATTTGAGGCAAGTTAGGCATAGCTGTGTCCTTTCTTTGAGACTGACTCCAAGAACAATATCTTTTCCACTTTTCAGCATAGGATTTCCTAGTACTAGGCCTTTTGGTCTCAAGGATGATGTCCAGCACCTGTCTGCTGAGGGATGCTGGTGGTGTATTCATAGGATAAGCCAGGCTGCAAGGTTTAGGGCTTGCAGCTGTGGATGCAAAATCTGTCCCTCCTGCTGAGACAGCAGGGAAGGTGTCTGATGTAGGTACCAGGGTGGCATTGCTGTCAGACTGAGTAGGAGTGGGTACCAGTGTTGGTGTGGCCAGTCTGGTGCAGCAAAGATTGCCCTTGGCCTGTCCTGTTTGATCTTGAGTAGTACTTTTGAGAGGAGGAAAGGCATAAATTGAGAGGCTTTCCCATGTAAAGGAAAGGGCATCCACCTTCCAGGCTCTGCTGTGAGGGTTCCTGGTGCAAAATTGCTTCAATTGGTTTTGGGGTGAGGCGAAAAGGTCCACCTCCGGAGTTGCCCACCTCTGGGTTAGAAGTTTGAATGAGCTGGGTTCCAGTTTCCACTTGTGAGGGTCCAGTAGATTTCTGCTTATCGTCTGCCAGTGAATTTTGCTTGTCTGGCAGGAATTGAACTTGTAGGTGCACTTGGATACTCAAGGCTGTGTTCCACAGAGCCATGGCTAACCTGCAGAGTGGGCAAAAATGAGCCCCACCCTGCTTGTTTATGTACCACATAACTGTGGTGTTGTCTGTCTTTATCAGAAGCTGACCTGGAAGGATAAGGTATTTGAAGACTGTCAGAGCATTCTGTACAGCTAGCATCTCTTTTTGATTGATATGCAGGGGAATTTGTTCTGGGCTCCATTTGCCTTGAATGCATTTCCCTGCCATGTGAGCCCCCCCCCCCCCCATGCATAGTCTGATGCGGCTGTTGTCAGGGTTTGGGCGGCGAGGGGTTGAGTGAAAGGACATCCCTTGTTGTGGTTGCATGCTTCTGCCCACTAAAGGAACTCTGCCCTTAGACAAGGTATGATAGGAATCAATGTTTCCAGGTCCTGAGAATGTTGACACCAGAGACTTTTTAAGTACCACTGACGTTTCCTCATATGCAGTCTTGCATATGGAATTAGCAGAATGCATGAGGCCATGAACCCTAGGGCTTGCAGTATTTTCCTTGCAGATAGCTGGGTGTTGTTGGCCATTAGTTTGAAATAGTTTGTCAAATGGACCTGCTTTTCTGGAGTGAGGAATGCCATCTGTGAAGTTGTGTTCAAGCTTGCTCCCAGGAATACAATTTATTGGCTGGGCACCAGTTGTGATTTCTTTTCATTGATGGTGTATCCCAGTGAAGTTAGAAGTCTTTTTACAAATGCCAGGTGCTGAAGTAGCAATTCCTAAGTGTCCGCCTGAATCAGGCAATCATCCAAGTATGGGTAGATTTGAATATTTCTCTGCCTGCAGTATGCAATGGCTGGAGCCAGGCATTTTGTGAATACTCTGGGCGCAGGGAAGTGCAGAGAACTGATAGTGCATAGAGCCTGTCCTGAAATGTAGATATTTCCTGCAAGACTCCCTTATGGGGATGTGCAGATAAGCTTTTTTTAAATCTAGGGTGACTAACCAGGCATCCTTGGCTAGCATAGGAAGAAGCTGTTGCAGTGTAAGCATTTTGAATTTTGGGACCACCAGAAAGGTGTTGAGGACTGATAGATCCAGGATCGGGCGCCAATAGCTCTCTTTTTATGGGCACCAGGAACAGTCTGGAGTAGAAGCCCAGTCCCTTTTGTTCTACTGGAACAGGTTGAATAGCCCTGATATGAAGAAGGGAAAGTACTTGCATTTGAGCCTCTGCCCACTGGTTTGGAGGAAGGTCTAGCAACCCGCTTGGTGTTGGCAGTGAGTGGAAGTATAATCTGTATCCCTGAGATGCAATGTTTAGAACCCATCGGTCCTGAGTAATGGACATCCAGTTTTTTGCATGAAGGGCGAGTTTTCCTCCTAGGGGCGCAAGAACTTGGGCATGGCTGGGAAGGATAATTGGAAAGTCATTGTGAACTTTTTCCATAAGGGGGTGGCTTACCACTCCCTGGTTTTGAGGTGGAAATACTCCAATTTTAGATCTCTGCATAACCCGAGACTGTAGTCTTGGTGGTCTGTTTCCCCTGAGTTTGGACTTGAGAAGGCCTGAGAGGGACTGGGAAGGACCAGTTTTTTGAAGGCCGATGCCTACTGAATCTAGGTGGCTGCACCTGTAAGAAATCTTTGACTGTTTGCATAGATTTAGCTTTTTCTTCCATCTTTTTAAGAACTACTTCTGCTTTTGTACCAAATGCACGCTCCTGATTTAATGGAGCATCTAGTAATTTTGACATGGTCAGGCAAGACTTGTTCCTTTAGCCAAGCATGACTTGTCAGTACAGACCCAGTGACAGCAGCCCTGCAAGATGCTCCTAAGGCATCAAACCCACATTGCAAAGTATGTTTACTAACCTGGCTTTCAGAATGCATTAACTGCTGTAAATCTTTATTTTCTGCACAATCTGGAAGTAAAACCATTTTTTGTTTAATTAGTTCTATAATATATGCTGCTGGTGCTTCAACATGTGAAACTGGCAATTCAAAGCCCTGATGGCAAGAGTTGCAGAGGTATCAGTCTAAAGCTCTAGAATCCCTGTCTGAAGGGGTAGGGTTTTTGGCTGTAGTAGCTTTAATGCCTTTAGGTCCCTGGGAAATGGTCGCTGGATCCGCAGTAGGATTCTTAAAGAGAAATTTGTGAGAATCAGGTACTCTGTAGTACCTGTCAGGTTTTCTAGGAGCTGGTGGTAAGGTGTCAGGAGTAAGACTGGACTCCAAGAAGACAGTCTACAATATCCAGGACAGGGGGTATAGCTAGAGGCCTCTGCTGAGGCAAATCTAAAAATTCCCTGAGTCTCTTTTTTGGACTGAGGATAGTCATGGCATTCCCACTGGAAATGCTCTCAAGGTACGCAAGGTTTCACCAAAAGAGAAATCCTCTGGTGGGGAGGCAGAGGGAATGGATTCCTCTGCATCTGAATCCTCATAGGTAGATAAGGGTATGCCCTCTCACTGAGTACCGGCGGACTGGCGACAAGCTTAACAGAAGCGTCGTCGGCAGTTTTTGACCTATGCGGTCCGTCTCTGTCGTTGCGCTTTTTCAGAAGATCGGTAGTCAGATGGCTTATCGAAGCCATTTTGGAATACGGAGAACGAAAGCGAAAGAATTTAGCTACAAAAATAGTCCGACAACTAATGGTTCAGGCGTTAAACAAGGCACAAAACTGACAGCTAGGGATGTCGTGGTCTGGGCCTAAATAGGTGACGCAGTAAGAATGAAAATCTCTGTGAGGTATTTGCTTTCCACAGGCAAGACAATTGTTAATTTTATTCCTGACATCGGTTACAGCAAGAAAAAAGAATCCCCAATGGGGTACTTAGCTTTAGAAGACGTCAGGTCTGAAACTCGAAAAAATGAAAATTTCAGGTAGTGGCCGACTGGCATTTGTGAACTGCTTCTGCTTCGGGCGCCTTCTCAGCAAGAAAGACTGATGTAATGGCATTGGCTGCATGTTTTATACCCCTGATGACCTGACGTCATGGAAGAGGCGACAGCATCCAACGCAGAAATCTCAAGACTCTGGTATTCGGGCCGACTGAGGGCTACCTGCAGGCAGATAACCCAAGTGTGATGACTGCAACAATGAAACACGAAGAACATCTACTGTTCCCTAAAGTTACTTACTAAAGCAAGACAAGATGAAGTGGAGGAGTGCCTTTGTTGTCAGCTCCAATATCAGAGTGCTAACTGTCACTATCGCATCTCTCACTAATATAGATATACAATTTCAGTTATGGCTGCAGAATGATGTCACATCTGTTCACCTGACTCTGTGGTTCCCCCATACTACCCCCCCCCCCCCCCACTGGTAACTGAGCCACGATCTAGCACAGATGCATCACAATACACACCCAGAACCCTGCTAAGACAGACTCCAGCATCTGGAGACCAAAACAATTCCAGCCCTTTCATCCTTCCTGTAGAGACTAACCAGCCATTCTCTGGCACACCAGGGTAGCAAATTAGTTCACCACTAAGGACAATAAGAGCAGGATCTCAGGCCAGACATTGCGTCTGTGGCTGCATTCAGGCCTGTGAGATAAAACCTTTATGGCCTAAACCAAGTCATTTCATTTTTTACTATTTTTCTTAAAGTTAAGCTGGGCTGAGCTCAACTCCCTTCCCTTCCAGTACCCTCTCTGTTAAAATAGATACATTTCCTTAGATACAACAGTACAGTCTGATATAAATATATACTTACTTTCTATCCGGTAGGACCCACTATTGATACATTTTTAACACAAGCATCTGTACAAATCAGTTTGCTATTCAAATGGCAAAATTCTTTATAAAACTCCAGCTAGTTATGCTGGCATATGCTGTACATGCACTGCCCTACTCTCTCTGGCATAGCTAGCACAACCTCACATCATCACAGGATCAGCCATTGACAACTGTCTCTGGCTGATAAAGTGGTTAGCCATCCAACCACAACCCCTTTTTCCCCATTTTTGCACACACATGTACTGCACTAACTCTGACATCTTTAAAATGTTAATGTCTTCCTTAATCCCAGAATTTAGCTCTCTGTTGCATGCATGTCACGCCCTCACTTTTCCTATTTTGTACATATACCCACTGAACGTCAGTTTCCATGCTTTCAGAAACTAAAGCAAGATTATAAAAGGACTGCTAATGTTGCAGCAAGTCACTGTGGTAGAAGCTATCACTTTTTCTTACTTTGTAGTTTGCAATGGTAAGATGTCAATCATCATCTATATTTCAACTACATTTACCCATACACTCTCAGATTCTCCAATTACTCTTGACTTGCTTGTAACCTGAAATGGTACAACCCAGCTTGGGACCTTGGGTCAGCACAAACGTTTTTCACATCTAAACCTAATTTGAGAAGTAAATCGGGAGATTCATGCTGCTCTTATGCCATGCTAGCAAGCTCTTGAAGAGACTTCTTCCTGCAGTTCAGCAAGCATTTTCCAAATATGTCTTCAAAAACTCCTTGCAGGCTCTCCATTATTTGGATATGTATATGTGCTGCTGCATGACAATTCTCTGCTGGCAGATATGCACTTTATAATTTGCAATTTATTCTAGTTATAATGCCTATGCATAGTACCTGATGAGAATAAAATATAAGAATTTATTTTAATACTTAATTTTTTTTGTTCATCCTCCTTCCTGGTGTTCAACATGTGCATTACTTGGCTCACTTTTATTTCTGTAGTTAACTTTTAACTCTCCATTATCTGACTAAAAAAATATTAACTTGACTAACACACTGTACTCTTTCAGAGGTTTCACCAGGGGAAAATTCCTAGACTGACTTAAATATACAAGAGGCACAATCAGCTAGTGAACACACAAGACAATGTTGTTGTTGTGTCTTTTGGCTTTTCCCGGTTAGGGTTCGCCACAGCGGAATTCTGGTCCGCTAATGATTGTCAGTAGATTTTTACGTACCGAGTTGCCAGCTCTGACGCACAACCTTCGACGAAGGTACGCCCATTCACACATATCTCCACACAGAAGACGCTTTAGCTGAGAATCGAACAGGACAACGTCGTACTGTGAGGCGACAAAGCTGCCGCAGCACCACCACCGCAGACAAAAGACAATACAGAATGAAAATAATTAAAAATAAAAAAAAAAAATCATCAGAAGCACATATCTAATGAACACACATACCATACAATACAATGCACAATGAAAAAATAAGAATATTGCAATAATAATAATCAGATGTAGACTGTTGGAGATAATAAATTAGGAGTCAACAAAACTGTAAAGTGATGGTGTAAAACCCTTCCCTACGATTCAGGAGTAGTAGCGAAGTCTGGACTGTTAATATCCTAAATGGTGTGCATTTCACAAGCATGCGAAAAATGCATTTCTGGATCAGAAACAGATGATTCAACAGTTATTCATGCATAGACTTCTTTCAAAGGACACTGAAAAAAAATGAGGGAGGCCTCCAACTATTAAAGTGTCTTACAGTAAACAGAGGGCCAGTCTATGTCTGGATGAAGGAGGAGAAAGTACAGTTGTGCAAGTAAACTTACCATAATAGTAGATGTTTGAATGATAACTGCTGTAGCAGCCTTAACGATACGGGTTATACCCTGCCAAGAATATAACAGCTGGCTTGCTTCCAGAGCTTCTGGGCACCTTCCATGCACATAAACTGTCAATCCGCTCAAGGTGAGCTGACTAAAAATACAGGTGTGGACATCAGGCCCTTCACAGCTTTCATGCCAACAGAAAGAGAGGCTGATCCCTGAAAGGATAATGTTATGAACAAGAAAAAGTCCACACCGTGGCATAAACACAGCAAAAAAACCAAGGGGGATGGAGAGAGGAAGTGACTACTGCAGCAGTGATCAATTGAAAGTCTACTGTTATGGTAAGTTTACTTACACAACTGTGCTATGTTCATCATATTGATCACAATTGCTGTAGCCTTAGTTATATGGGTAGATTATCCTAACTTACTACATTTGTGAGTTGGAAGTTGAAGAGTCCAGCAGCACCTGGAGAATGGTCCTAACAAAGCATGATCTAGACATAGAAAAGGAATCAAGCTTGTAATAAATTGTAAATGTACGGTACTGGGTACTCAGGTTGACAACATCACAATCGACCATCATGTAGTGCCAGTGGTCAGAAAAGACTTTTACCTGGTTCATCTCATAAGTAAAGGGATTGCATCCAGAAAAAAGTAGGTTATTACCCCTCTGTACTCCTCCTTCAGTAGGCCAATAATTGAGTACAACGCCCCATTTGGTATGCATATCTCCAAACACCTCCACCAACTGGAAAGGCCACAGAACTACCTCACAAAGAGAATCCATGGCCTCCAACACCTGTCCTATGCGGACAGGCTCAAATCACTATCACTCTACTAGGTATCATACAGATTGCTCAGAGGTGATCTGTCTCTCTCCCCTACAAGGCAATATCGGACCCTGCCCTACTAGAGATGCTCCATATCCATAAGTCTAACTCCTCGCACATTACCTGCTCGAAAGCCCTAAATCTAATATGTGACATCAACAAAACCTGCTGGAGAGAGGTTTGTCGTCCAGAGGCTGCCCAGTCTCTGGAGTAGACTTCCCATACATTTCAAACAGAGTAACTTGGTGACCCTCTTCAAGCGCAACCTTGATGAGTAGACGGGAAATCACAAATTTGTTCTAGGGGTTCTATCAGTGTCCTTCACTGATGAGGATGACAGCTGCTGACTGAGGTTTCTTTTTTGGGGATAAACTCTTGGTTAGGCTTGTAAGGGCCCCAGGGCTATTAGCCTAATAACCTCCTATGATCCTACAGAAGACCAAGTTGCTGCTTCTAGCATCCAACCCTTTCCAAAAAGCCACAGATTAAACCAAGCCTCTAATACAGTGGAACCTGACCCCTGCCTAGAATAGTTTTGTTGTGGTGAGTATAAAAAAAGGTAATGGCCTGAGACTACCACGTGTAAATAGTCTGTTTTGACACAGGTTGACCCCTCTTACCTACACAGGAAATGAAAACATGATCTGAAAGATTTAGTTCTGTCAAGATGGTACCAGAGCTGTCTGCAGACATCCAAGGTATGGAGTACCCTTTCTTCCCATTTTTAGGTACAGGACAGAAAATGGAGAGGTGCAAAGTTTGGCTTAAGGTAATCTCAGATACCACTTTAGGCATAAAAGAACAACTCCAAAATCCTAGAAAAATGCATCCACCTCCAACTCATACCTTTTCTGACTAAACAACAACTTCTTACCCCTATTAAACATGGCTTCTGACCAGGACATAGCACTATAACAGCTCTACTCTCATTCTTAGAAACTGTCAAGCAGGCCCGAGATTCTGGGAACTTAGTATCCACAGTGCTCCTAGATCTCTCTAAAGCATTCAATACTGTTTCCCATAAACACCTTCTAAGTCACCTCTCAAACCTAAATCTCTCTCAAAAATTCTTTCCTGGTTCTCAAGCTGTCAGAGAGATCTCAGGCTGTGAAATGGAAAAAAAGGCACCTCACCTTTCTTACCCACCCCTACCGGAGTACCACAGGGATCCATCTTCAGACCAATGATGTTTAATATCTTTATCAATAACTTTCACTCTGCTATTTCTAATATCAAAGTCATCCAATATGGAGATGACTCTACACTTGTCTGCTCTGCCTCTAACCTCCCTGAACTCCCATCTAAAACTCAGACTCCCTTCTCAAGTACTGAGATCTGGATGTGCCAAAATCATCTTTCTCAATGCTAACAAATCTAAAATACTACTATTCACACCCTCAAAATCTTTCTCTTTTGATAAAAATTCCTTCCAAGTCCTTAGCTAAAGCAACTCTCCAATCGAAGTTGTTCCCTTTGCCAACCTACTCAATGTAACTAGAACACCTGAAGTTTGACATCCATATTCAGCAAAATATAAAGAAAACCCACCAAAACCTAGGTATGCTATGCAGGAACAACCACTTCCTCTCTACTTCTACCAGGCGTACTCTGGCCTCCTCTTACCTCCTTCCCTCCCTTCTGTACGGCACCCCGCTACTAACTAACCTATCCTCTTCCATCACTTCCAAACTTGAAAGCTGTTATAACAAAATTTCTAAATTTGCTACCAAAGCCAAACATTTCACTCATCACTGTGTTACCCTCCAATCCCTCAAATGGTTAGAATTCACAAGTTACCTGGACTTCCTCCAGCTCACTACAGCACATAGACTAATATTTAATCCAACCAAATGCCCCGCTCTAACATCCTTCCCCCATACACCCCAAATAGAACTCTCAGATCTGAACACCAAAACTTAATTACTGTCCACAAACCTAAACGTCCTGCTGGACAACTTCTCCTCTCCTTTTCCTTAGGTAAGAAATGGAACTCTCTTCCCTTCTACACCAAGGACAATGTCAAAATCAAACAACTTCAAAACTCAGCTTTACACCTACCTCTCCTCCACATGGAAATGTAACTGCATTCTCCCTACATAGAACTGTTTAACAAAAGCCACTGGGAGGGTATCCTCCTGAGTTCTTAAGCAGCTTATAGCTGGCTATAACCTTCTATAGCTAATTCCCAAACGATCTCTCGCACTCTGTAAATAGCTTTTGACTAACGGTGTGAATTTGTTAAAATGCATCTGCACAATATTTTTCCACTATGGGCAATATTGCTCATGCTTTATATTTGATATGTATTTGTACTTTTATTATTATTGGACTGCTATCTTTACTGTAATCTGTTTCATGGAGCTTTGCTCCCCGGGCCTCCACTGAAAACGGGCTCTCTGGGCCCAGTGGACTTCCCTGGTAATCAAACTGGAAATAAAATAAAATAATAGTTCTCAAAGAACCCCTATCCCTGTATAAAGTGAGATACATTTGACTCACCATAAGAGCTTGCAACTCAAAATGATCTTTTTGCAGAGGTCAGGGCAATCAGTAAAACACTTTTTCATGTTAAGATACCAAAGTCAGCCAGATTAGCTTGTTCATGTGGAGCAAGTTTTAGCTTCTCTAACAAAGAATTAAGATCCCAAGGAGGGGACAATGGTTTTCTTTGAAGCCTCTTAAGCAAAATCCCTTTCAAAATCATTTTGTCATTAAAATGCAATGAAAGAGGATAACTGTGCAGACATGCCAAAATGGCTGATAAGTAAACTTTGATAGAGGAATAAGAAAGGCTATAGGACAGTATTGTAAAGCCAGAGAACAACTAGCCTTTAATAGATGCTGGTTATGCTGTCTGAAAAAAAACAAACTAGAAAATCTTTTCCATTTGCTAATGTATGATTTTTAGTAGCAGGTATTCTTGCTTCCATTAGTACCTGCTGCATACCTTCAGTAAGCAGTTTTCTAAAGGGAATTAAGATCCTATCATCTAGACAGTCAGATCACACCGATTAGGGTTGGGGTGTATCAAACACACCTGTTCTTGCGTGAGCAGATCTACTCTGTGAGGAAGCTTGTGGTAACTCCCCTTCACCACTTCCGAATGGAGGGAGAACCATGTTACCTTGGCAGAAGGAAGTCAATACAATGATCTTGGGTGATCCCTTCTGAATCTTCAGAAGTACCCTAGATATCAGTGGAAAAGAGTACAGGAATATTCCTGCCCAAAGGAAAAGGCACCTGTCTTCCAGGCCTTCTTGTATGGAGTCCTGGAGCCGAATCTTGTCAGCTGACCATTAGGAAAGGAGGCAAATGGGTCTAATTGAGGAACTTCCCCCTCAGATGGATGAAATCTTGAAAGATCCATTTATGCGGGTCTGCCCTTGGCCTGCTCAGCTTGTCTGCCTCACCATTTTGCTCTGACGGAATGCAGGATGCCTGCAGAGTGAGACTGTGCTGAGAAGCTATATCCCATGCTAACATGGCTAGTCTGCAAATGGGGTATGACCAGGTTTCCCCTTGCTTGTTGATGTACCACATGAATGTGGTAATGTCTATAACAATTTGAAGATGTCCAAGAGACCAAAGATGATTCAGAGTTGAGTGCCTTGATCAGAGCATTTTTTTTATATTTAAAGACCAACTTCATCACTCCTCCTATTAAACCTAAACACAAGAAGTAAACTTAACAAAACACAGGACCTTCACGCCCTCCTAGTTCTTTATAAACCAGATATAACCATGTTAACAGAAACTTGGCTCAAAACCAGATAACCATAGTAACGAAATTACGTGTCCTGGATACAATATTCTACGCAAAGATAGAAATGGAAAAAAGGAAGGAGGTGTAGCTATCCTATTTCAAAGTCATCTCAATATAGATCAAATTGAATGTTATTCTGATTATATCAAAGATGTAGAAATAATTCTTGCAAGATTAAAACTTAATTCCAACAAACAAATTATTGCTTGGGGTTACATCCCACCAGGCAATAACATTACTAAACTAGAAAGCCTACTGGACTGGATGTCCACCTATCTCCCACAAGAAACCATACTATTAGGCGACTTTAACATTGACTGGTCTGATTGCACCAGCCAAACCACAACAGCCCACATTAACCTTCATGGGTTCTCCTAAATTATAACTGACCCCACTAGAATTGACAAGAAAAGCCAATTGTCAGTCTATACTAGACTGGATTCTGATATCTGACCCCACTCAAGCACAGCAATCAGGCTGTCTTCCAGAGAGTCTGAATGACCACCAAGCAACCTACATAATTAGGAATAGACCACACCATACTCACCAACCTATATTCAGGGTAATACGGAACAAACGATCTTTTAAACCCACTGAATTTACCAATAAACTTAAATACTGCAACTGGAACCCACTAAAACAACTACCAATAGTCAAAGCTGTACAGTACTTTAATTCAACATTCCTAAAGATTCTAAACCAGCACGCACCCTCTAGAACCATTAGAATCAAAACTAAACATGCCCCATGGCTAACAAAAGATACCAACACATTAATGAAAGAAAGGGACAAATCCTGGTTACAATTTCACAAAGTCAAAACCGCTTCATTGAAACAAAACTATTAAGAACTTAGGAACAAAGTCAAAAAACAAATATAAATAGACAAAACTAACTACTATAAATCTATGCAAGAAAAACACGCTCATAATCCTAACAAATTCTGGGCTACAATAAGCAACTTACTGCACCCAGGAAAATCATCCACCCCCACACCTGTATTACCAACTAACCACGATAACATCCCCACTCAGTTTAATAAATATTTTACTGAAACTGTCCAAACCCTAGCCAACACCCAAAATAGAACTAATGGTCCCAAATGTACAGACACCCCCAACCATACCAGCTCACTAGACCACCTCTCTAACTTCTCCCTGCACCCAGTATCCACAAATACAATCGCTAAACTCATCAAAAAACTGAAACCAACCACCCTAGCAGCTGACAACCTGCCAGCAGACTTCCTTCAAATGGCATCAGAAGTAAAAGCTTACCCAGTTTCCATCCTTATTAATAGATCAGTATCAGAATGTAAAGTTCCCAACTTATGGAAAATATCCCATATCATACCATTGCATAAAGGAGGCAAATCACTTGAACTGACCAACTACCGACCCATAGCTATTCTTTTTCCCCTATCTAAAATAATGGAAAGAGTTGTGCATTGTCAATGAAATTCCTCCAACAAAACGACCTACTAGCCAAGTCACAACATGGCTTCAGACCCTACCACAGCACCTCAATAGCACAACTCTCTTTCACTGATATTGTCAATAATCATAGAAACAACGGTCTATTTACAGCTTCCATATTCCTAGACTTATCCAAAGCCTTTGATATGGTTAACCACTCAATGCTCCTAGACACTCTACCCTTAACATAAGCCCCTCCACCAAATCATGGTTCAGTGACTACCTATCCAATCGACAACAAGCAGTCCTATGACAAGTTCAACTGTCCCCCTATTACCAGTAGCCATAGGCATCCCACAAGGGTCCATCCTAGGTTCACTGATGTTCTCTCTCTTCACTAACCACATACACACAGCCTCTCTCTCAGCCTCAATTGTGAAATACGCAGATGATACCACTATCATATGTGCTGCCTCCACCCTAAATGAGTTCCAAACCATAACTTAAAACAACTTCTCACAAATAGAATGCTGGTTTTCTAAAATCAAACCGATACTAAACCCTAAAAAGACACAACTCATTCTCTTCAGTCCAGGAAAATCTCCCCCTACAAACAGCAGCTTTACTATAAAATCAAAGGAAAACATAATAATCAGCCCAACTACCCACACTAAACTCCTAGGAGTAGAAATTGACAACAACCTGAAATTTGACATAGCCCAAACAATAAAAAAAGTCAACAAAAAGCTGGGTCTCCTTTATAGGAACAAACAGTTCCTCACCAAACATACCAAAGCCACTACTGCAAGGAAACACCTCCTATCTATCCTACTTTATGCCTCCCTATTATTTACTAACTTACGTCACAGCGAACTAAGCAAAATGGAATCCTGTTACAACAGGATTGCAAAATTTGCCATTGATGCATCCTACAGATCACATCGCTGCCCTGCCCTCAGGCAACTCAACTGGCTTGAGTTACCACAACTACTCTTACTCAACCAACTCTCAATAGCACACAAAATCTACTACCTCCCAGGAAAACATCCCAGCACTTCAGCAATTAATTCATCCCTACACTTCCACTCATACCTTAAGATCCAATAATCAAAATATAGTCAATGTCATCAAACACAGAAATACAGCTGGTAAATCTCTCTCTGCCTGTTCCATTGCCAATATCTGGAATTCACTCCCAAGTCAATTAACTTCAACCACATCCCCCCTCCAATTTAAAAAACTCCTCAAAACCCATTAACTAGGAAACTGGCTATGCCCATGTTTCTCTCCTGGATGATCGACTCACTCAGTGTAAGCTTCTTCTTCCTACCCAGTCATAAGGTCAGTCTAATGCTGTTTGAACAGCTAGCTAAATCTTTCACTCCTCCCTCTAACTCTTGCTCTCTTCCCTCACCTCTCTTCCCTCACTTGCAATTTTCTACCTCCAGCAGTGCTACTAGCCAATATTGCCAACAATGATGAATGAAGTATACAGTGAATGCTTACATGTAGACTTAAACTTCAGCTATTCTTATGTCAAGTACACACACTATTACTATGTAAAGTTTCTCAACCAAGACTCCACAGAAAATGTACAGACCAGCTAATAATGTCAACCATTATGACTGTATGAAAGTACAAATGTATAGCTAAAATAGTTAATGTTCTCTAATGTCAATTCAATGATTTATGTTTGTATCTTCTTTGATGTGTGAAATTGTGTATGCATAACTAAACTAGTATATGAGCTCTATTGTGAATTTATAGTGTAGTTAAAATAGTATATGAGCTCTATTGTCATGTCAACAATTTATGTTATGTATCTTATTGAATGTGGAGCTTTTCTCCCTGGGCCTCCACTGAAAACGGACCTCTGTCCAGCTGGACTCCCCCAGTTAAGAAATGTAAAATAAAATAAAAGTTTGAGCCTATTGTTGGTGTTCCATACACCTTGAAAGTTTATCCCTCCTGAAACTGTTCCCTAAGCAAAGCCTGGTGACTGACTGCTTTGGAGCAGGGAGGGAGAAGGCAAGTTTGCTGTCTTCAGCAAACCCTAGAACTGGAATTTGAAAAGGCAATGGATGTTGGTGCTGGGACCAAGGAAACTTCAGACAATACTGTATCTTTCTCATGTGGAGTGTTGCCAGGGTTACCATGATAAATATAGATGCCAAGAGACCCAAAAATCTTGAGGTATTCCCTCACCATGACTCAAGTCTGAGTGGAAAACCTTGGAAATAGATCTAGATATATTTTCCTGTGGAAGAAAACCTCTGAATGGAGATGTCTAGCTGACACCTCAGGAGCACAATCCTGTTGTTGTTGTTGTCTCTTTCGGCTTTTCCCGGTTAGGAGTCGCCACAGCGGAACTCCGGTCTGCTAATGATTGGCAGTAGATTTTTACGTGCTGGCTTCCCGGGCCTAACGCACAACCTTCAACGAAGGAACGCCCATTCACGCATATTGCCACACAGAACACGCTCTGAGAATCGAACGGGCAATGTCTAACTGCGAGGCAACAATGCTACCGCAGCACCACCACCGCAGTAGGAGCACAACCCTGTGTCGAGTATATATATAAAAAAAAAAACAAAAAAAACAAAAAAAACCAAAAAAAAAACACTTTGGCATATTCTCTTGGAATCCCTTGTGTAAAAGATCTCTCATCTAAGTGAGAAATTATTATCACTTTGAAAAAGACTCTGCAAAGATATGCAAGTTGTCTAAATATGGAAAATATGGATACCCTGTAGCCTGCAATGAGCTATAACTAGAGCTATATATTTTGTGAACACTCCTGTTGCAGTGCATCACGCAAAGATTACGGCAGAGAACTGATAATGTGATCCAGGCATACAAAACCATAAGAAACTCCTGAAGTCTGGATGAATAGGGATGTCATAATAAGCATCTTTTAAATCTATTACCAGGAAGCACAAATGAGGAAGAAGAGGTAACATGTTGTAAAATGGCAGCATTTTGAACTTGGGCAATATCACAAACAGGTTTAGGAAAGAAAAACCCACAACTGGTCAACAAGCATCTTTTTTCGTTGGTACTAAAAACATCCTTGAATAAAAAGCTTTACCAACCTGGGAAGGAGGAAATGGTTTTATCACTCCTTGAGACAGCATGTGCTGAAGGATGGGGGGAATCTGGTTTAAAGATTGAGGAATTATCCCCTGGAAAGGAGGGATTTTCCTCCCACTGCCATCTGTAACCTTGATGAATGATCTTCAGTGCCCATTTCTCTGAAACAAAGGGAAAAAACACTGCCTAGGTAGGATGGGGGAACAGTCCCCTAAAAAGCCATTATAACTTGCTGGACTGTCCTTTGTTTTTGTGAGGTTCCTGAATTTTTTGGGACCCCCCTCCCCCACACCATTTCCTCTTAAATGTCATTTGCTGACATTTTGGTTAAACTGTTTACTTTGTTTTTTGATGAAATTGGATGAAGCGTTAGAGAATCACTTAAAAGTTTAGAAAAGGAGGGCTGTAAAATCTTGAGAGATTCCCTGCATCAACTTACTGCTTTCATCATATGCTGTGACAGCCTTCGCAGCAGAGGAACCAAAAACTAAATGTCTATCCAAAGGTGAAATTAAAATCTCGTTTTTCAGATCTAGGAGGTTCTGAGAATGCAACCAAGCAAACCTCCTCAAAATGGTACCAGTCATCCAGAGGTAATAGAACTGGAAGAACGGCTGCAAGTTCTGGAAATTCCTTCTGTAACATTTCATAGTGTTTTCTGAAAGAATTCAGTGTTCTCCCACTGAAAATATAGGCATATTCTGGAAACTGTCTCAGAGAAAGACAAAACTTCGCAAGGAGAAATAGAAACTGAGCTCCCCTCAGAGTCTGAATTAGAAAACTGAGAAGAAAACAGTGTCTGTACATTCATCTTCTTGTCCAGATGATGAATGTTGAATCTCTTCAAGAAAAGAAGTATCTACCTTTATTTTACTAGAAACCACCTTACAAGAAGGATCAATAGCCTGAATTAAACCCTGAACCAGACCCAATAAACTACTCCTGTCTAAGGAAATTTGAGGAAGAGTGCAACCATGTTTATTTTTCTGTTTCTGTCAGGAAAAATGGAGCTAACAGTATTATTAATGGCAGCAGCAGTTCCCCTAGGTATGTACACAAAATTGTGATGACACAGAAAAGTCTTCCCTGTACTCTCTCCCTTGTCCACTGAGGGCATCCTAATAGCCTCATTCCATATTGGCCGTAGGTGGTATACCCGAGGGATCTAGGGTAAAAGATGAATGATTTGAGGAAAACTTTATGACCACTGCAGAGTCATCCGCATACAGCTGAGGCAAACTACTAGCCTGCTATGGCTGCTTATTTAACTTTTTCTTTTTGTAGCTGGAAGGACAACTGACACTTTGTTCCATGGTAAAGCCAAAAATGGCACCTCTTTCTCAGAGGAAACAAGCAGCAAGAGTTAGTAAAAATGTTAAGTCTTTAAAGTTACTTTTCCCCCACACAAACACAGCAAAAAATAAAACAGAATTATTTCACAGAAAAAAAAATGGTTCCCAATTACTTTAAACAGCTTTTAAACTGACCAGAAAAACTGCGCTCCCATTTATAAGTACAGTTAAGCTTCATGAAAATCTGTTAAATTACAAACTTCTAGCTTAAAATAGCTTTCTTAAATGGGAAAGTAAAATAAATATTTTAATGTGAACGTTTTCTACCCAAAGGGAACTTATTGGACCAGCTAAGAAACAGCATAATCCAACCACTGATACTCGAAAGTCTGCACATGAGCATGCTCAACGGCAGGAAAGCTCAGAAGGGCTTGGTGGCCAAACCTGTTCTTTTTTAGTAACTTCAGCTTGAGATGACTGACTGGGTATGCTGAAGGTGCCCTGAAACTTTGGAAGCTGACAGCTGTGAAACCAATGGCAGGTAAGTCATACAGCTAGAGTTACTGCAGCAGTGATCAGTATGATCAACTCTTGCTGGTATGTCCCTGCAAAAGAAAAGTTGTGTAAAATCTTACCATAACCATAGATGTCCTTCTCTTCTATTTTGCAGCATTCTTACTGTGGGATTCTCCACCTCAGGCAACCCGAATATCGGCTCCTATACAAAACCTTAAGCCTGGTTGCTGTTGGTGCGTATGATGTCACATGCAGGGTCATAAACCAGGTGCTTTAAATGTGACATCTGCATGCAAAGACCTCAGAACTAACTGCCCAGTCGGACACTGGACTAGGTAGAGCCAAATGATGTCCTCCAGACTGGCGAAATGCAACAGACTGCATTGAGACCATAGTCTAGGAGGTACCCTAGGGTGCCCCATAGACAGGTGAAAGGAATGCAGGGGGATAAGGTGGGAGGGAATGAATACTGCAACATGGAAGAGAAGGATATCTATGGTTATGTTATGATTTTACACAACTTATTCTATGTCGTTCTATTCCCATGTTGCAGTATTCTTACTGTGGGACAGTACCACAGCTTAGGAAGGGTGAAGGGTGGAGGGTGGAGGTAGAGGTAGCAGATTCAGAAATTCCTGCAGGATTGCCCTAGCAAAACCTGCTCTGGTTCTAGAGGTATGATACAATTTATAGTGTCTGGTAAATATGTGTATAGGGGACCAGGTTGCTGCCTCCAGGATGGAGCTTGTGTCTAGGGCCCTGAAGAAGGCCTTGGAGGATGCTACAGCTCTAGCAGTCTGCGCTCTTACCCCCCTGAAGTAAATCCTTGCCATGGTAGGAGTAGCAGAAGCAAATAGTTTTCCTGATCAAACAGGAGATATTTTGTTAGGAGACTGCCTTGCCCAGAGCCCTGGGGTGAAAGGATACAAAGAGCTGATTAGATTTTCTAATGGTCTTTAGTTTTGTCCAAGTAAAACCTTAACTGCCTGTGAACATCCAGGGAATGGAGAATTGTCTTGCTGTCATTGGTAAGAGAGGGAAAGAAGGTGGGCAGGTGAATGGACTGATTTAATGAAAGCTCGTTGACCACTTTGGGCATGAAGGAAGGGTTGGTGCACAGGGTCTTTTTGGAAGATGGTGTAGGGGGGGCTTGCCATTAGAGCCTGCAACTCTGATACCCTTCCGGCTGAAGTGAGAGCTACCAGCAGGTTTTCCATGTGCATATCTGTAGTGAACTAGCTGGCTCAAATGGGGCCAGTGCGGGTTTTTCCAAGATAAAGTTTAGGCCCCAAGGCAGTGGGATAGGCTTCCTCGGTGGTCTGATGTGCAAGACTCTCTTCAAGAACAATTTAACATCTAGCCTGGAGAGTACAGGAGGGTCTAAGGGTAAGCAGGCAGAGATATCAGAAAGGTGCACTTTCATTGATGAGTATGAAAGGCCTGCCTTGATTAGCTCACATACATATGCTAGGACAAGAGGTGCATCCGCTAGAAAGGGATCCCTAAGCCTTTGTAGACACAACTTGGAGAATCTTTTCCATTTTAGAAGGTAGGATCTCCTTGTGTTAAGTTTCCTGGCCTCCTTCAGGACAGGAAGCACATCCTCATAGTAGTGATGTCTGAAGGGTATTAAAAGTTTATCACCTAGAATGTTAGACACACCATCACCAGATGAGGGTGGATGAGAGTTCCCTTCTACTGTGCGAGTATGTCCACCTTGTGGGTAACTTGTGGTGACTGCCCTTGGTGAGGGATAATAGAAGATGGAACTAATGCTGTCTTGGCCAATAGGGAGTCACCAGTAAGATTTTTAGATTGTCCCACCTGATTTTCAGGAGAACTTTTTGAATGAGGGGAAAGGCATACAGAAATCGTTCCTTCCATAAGATGGCCAAGGCATCCATTCTCCAGGCTAGAGGGGATTTGTCCTTCGTACAAAATTTTCTCAGTTGTCTGTTCTGGGGAAAGGCAAATAAGTTTATTTGGTGTGTGCCCCACTGATGGACAATGTCTAGAAACAATTCTCTGTGCAACATCCACTCCTGATGCAGACAGAATGATCTGCTGAGAGCATCCGCTTGGTGGTTATTCTGGGATGGGATGTACACTGCCTGCAGAGATAAGTTGCTTTGTGAGGCTAGGTCCCAAACCTGTATTGCTAGAATGCAAAGGAGGTAAGACTTGCCCCCCCCCATTTGTTGATGTACCACATGACCGTGGTGTTGTCTGTGAAGATTTGAAGGGGACCTGTCTGTAGAAGGGGAAGGAAGGCTTTTAGGGCTAGATGAACTGCAGGCATCTCCCTTACATTGATGTGTTTTTTCATGAGGTGTGACTGCCAGAATTCTCGCACCTTTAGGTCCTTCATTGTAGCCCCCCAGTCCAGATCTGTGCCATCTGTGTGCATATCCTGAATTGATGTAGGTGATAGGAGAAGAAGGCCTGGGTTCATTTGAACCTGTTGAATCCACCACTGTAGTTCTGACTTGAGGCATGGTAGGAAGGGGATCTGAAAGTCTAGAGGGTGGCTGTGCTGGGACCATACATTCTTTAGATGCCATTGTAGCTTCCTTATGTGTATCCTGGCTAGTGGAAGCATGGGAATAGTGGCTGCCATAAGACCCAGAAGTCACATGAATTGTCTTGCTGACAGTTGGTGGATCTGGATAAGATCCTGGAAGTGGTCTGTTAGAGAAAGCACCTTGTCTGGAGGGAGGAATGCCTTCATCAGGTCTGTTCGCATCCTGCATACCAGGAAGGTTTTGTCCTGCTCTGGTGCAAGGAAAGATTTGAGGAGGTTGATGAACCCCAACCCTTGTAGTAGAGACATGGAAAACTGCAGATGTTTTTTAGGGTGCTTTCTTTCTCTGCAAGGATGAGTATGTCTAGGTAGGGATAGATTTTAATGCCCTTGGTTCTGCAGTAGGCTATGGCGGGAGCTGGGCAACTGGTGAAGACCCTGGGTGCAGTGGACAAGCCAAAAGGCAAGGCAGTAAATTGAAAGTGAGAACAGAGCCCAGCAAAACGTACTTTCTGTGAGTGGGCTGTATAGGGATATAGAGGTAGGCCTCCTTTAGGTCTACAGTAGCCATGAACGCTTGGATTGGCAGTAGTGTAAGGAACATCTGAAGGGAATAGCATTCTGAAGGAAGGGACTTTTAGGAAGAGGTTTGGAAAAGACAAGTACAGGATTGGCCTCCGTGGTCCATCCTTCTTGGTACCAGGAACAGTCTTGAGTAGAAACCTTTTCCTTCTTGTCCTGAGGGGACAGGTTCTATTGTTCCATGGGCCAGTAGATCCTGTATAAGGTGAGGGATAAGGTGTAGTTGGTGTTTTGGGGGAAATGGGATGCCCAGTGGTGTGGGCTTTTCTTTCCAAGACAGAAAATACACCTTTTCTACTACTGCCAGAACCCAGCAGTCTGAGGTGATGGTTCTCCAGAGGGGCTGACAGGGGGAGATGGGCAAGGCAGTCACGCACTGTTGGTAACATTTCTGTCCTGAAAGGGCTGTCTGTGGGTAGACTGAAAAGGAGCAGGCCTGGAAGCGGTTTGCCTCCTGTTAGCTTTCCTATGCCTGGAAGGAGGAGGAGGAGCAGCAGTGGAAGTTTTTTTTGTTGTCTTTTCAAAGTGGTAGAAAATGCATCTAGGTATGCAGGAATAAGTGGGGGGATGGGAGATGGTGAGGTAGATTCAACTTGTAGCAGCTCAAAGTATCTTTTTTGAGTTTCAGTCATTTGGGAAGTATCCCATTTGAAATATTCTTTTATTTTAGTAATGGTTTCTCCAAGTGTGATAGCTTCTGGAGGAGAGTCCCCTTCTCTGGATTCCTCATCTGGGGAATAATATTCCAGAGGAGAGGCTATTTGAGATGAGTAAGTAATAGACTCATCTGATGATGATGAAAAAAAACTTTCTCTTCTTCTTCCTGAGGAGTGGGAGGGAGAACACAAGTAGCTGAAGCAGGTCTAGGGCTAAGCACTGGGATACTGGAGGGTGAGGAGGCTGAGGGCCTAAGGGCCACAAAGGCCTGCATCAAAGACTGTGTAAATGACTGCCAGTCAGGAATTCCTTCCGAAGAGGAAGAAAGGTGTTGGTTCTTTGCTTTCTTTTCAAAGGGGATAGTTTTGGGAGAAGGCCTAGTTTTAAGGGCCTAGTCAATGGAGAAGATTTGGATTCCTTCATCCCTGATGGGCATCCGGTGGAGCCTGGTTCCCCATCTGAGTAACCACCATGGACATGCTGGCTGGTACTTCAGAAGCGGCTTCCTCAAGTAGAGCCGACGAAGTAGATGGCTCTAACAGGTGTCCCTCAACCCCTAAGTCGGCAGTTGGCAGGGTGTCTGACGACAGAGGTGCAGCGGTAGCAGGCCGTGAAAGTTTGGCCTTTTTACATGGTGGCTCCACCTGGGCAGCTGACTCGGGATCCATTGTAAGTGTTAATTTTTTAAGCCTCTGGTTTTCCAGGTATAGATTAAGGATGGTAAGACAGCTTCTAAGTGTTTTTGGGACAAAGGATTGGCAAATGGTGCAGGATGTATGGTCATGTTCTTGGCCTAAACAGAAAACGCAATGGTCATAGGCATCCTTATGCGAAATTTGGCATCCACATTGGCATTTACCCTTCTTAGCACACATCGGCTAAGAACAAAATAGCAAACTAAGCTAGAGCAATAATAAATTTTAAGAATTCCCCAATGGGGTACTTAGCTTTAGATGTCTTGATAGCAGCAGAGAGATGCAATCAATCTGACGTTTGATTGTGACAGAAAAGTTCTGAGGTCTGTGTGAGCAGACATCACATTTAAGGCATCTGGTTTATGGCCTTGCGTGTGACATCCCATGCACCAACAGCAACCAGGCTTAAGCTTTTGTATAGGAGCCGATGTTTGGGTCACCAGAGGCGGAGAATCCCACAGTAAAAGTATTGCAACATGGGAATAGAAGGACATCTGTAGCTCTCAATGATCTTGAACAGAGACTCTCCAAACCTATACAAACAGCCTTGATCAAGCTTAAACAGATGGTTGAGGATCCCCTGTAGTCACTGCAGTTTACAACCTTCTTAAAATTAAGACCTACACTTCTTGGGCTGGGAGGTGAGTGACTGATTTTACTACTGAAGCAGTAGAGTATACAGCATATTCTAGTTTCCAGGAAAAAAAAATGCCTGTCACATTTCTGTATGGCACACCTCATGGTCTAACTTAAATTTTAGACACCAGCTCTTAGAGCTCAGCAAGCTACTGCTTCACCTCTTTTAAAAACAGGATGGGGCAAGTAAAAATGAAATAAATGCTCAGTGAACCCTCTCTAGCCCTGTATAAGGCCCTGACATAAGAAACTAGGCATTCAGGTGTACCGCCTCAACATCGCAAAAAAATGTTCAAACTTAAAATATTAGGGAGGTCAAATACAACATTAAACAGTGAATTATTAGAAAAGTTAGGAAAAAGAGAGTATTTACTAACTTCTGTATTTTTTTCTTGAGGAATACAATCAAATACATCTTTCACTGAGGACATAGAATATATAACCACATCCATAGCACAGCGGGATGGCCTTATGTTTAAATAAAGCAAGAGAAACAGTCACCTTCCATGCAAAATGGAAAACACTGGGAAATCACAAACAATGCAATGACCAGAGGACTCAAAAGCCAAGGCTAAGCTCTGTAGACATATGTATGTTTTCTGGCTTTTTTATCCTCTCTCTTCTTCATGATGGTTAGACTCACCATCGCCTGCTGACTCAGTTGTTTCTCTCCTGATTCACAGGACCTAAGGATGCTGAAATGTAGGCAAGTAGGAGGAATAGCAGCCATCTTGCAGTGATCAACAGTGGGTTTTTTTTTTTTTGTTTTTTTCAGTACTTCCTAGTTCCCACCTATGGTGGCTAATACACTATCCCACTGCAATGCATGTTCTTCTACAGAAAGTCCGACTTTCAAGTTGGAGAGCTACGTACACCTTAACAGGCCACAACAGCCTTCATAGGTTGTTGCACTGTTTCTTCACCATTTGGCCTTGATCAAGAGTCATCTGTATGGTGGGCCAAACTGTCCATCTTCCCCAGCACTGGTAAGATGAACATACCTACTCACATCTACCCCCCACCCCCATATCCCTTTGCCTGGATTAACTGAACCCAGGTCAACTATGCAGTCATCATTTCTATACTACAGCTCAGGTCAGGTATGCAGTCATTTCTATACCACAAATCTGCCTAGCTTAACTCTCTAACTACTGGATGTCCTCTCCTGATGAGGAAAGAAGGACCACCTCTTTTGAGGCTGCTACTTTGAATTCTGATGTGATCATCTGCTTGACAACTGCCTCTGATAAATAGGCTATTACAGAGATGAGGCTCTAAGCCTGCAGAAATCCAAATATGATTCAAAAGATGACCCCAAGACAAGCATCAAGAAAAACTTTTGTGAAGTGAATAGAAGAGTAAAAACAGTTTAAAACAATCCACAAATGACAGAAACAGTATTCATCAGAAATAACTTCATGAGCAATGCAGACAATTCATCAAAAATACATGGCTAGTGAGCTGATGATGGTTCAACAGCCAACAATTTTAATACCCATAGAAGGGAGGACTCTACATGGATGGATGGGTTTCCACTTCTGGGAATGGAATCCATGGCAGATTACATAAGATGCATGCTGCTATTTCCACAGTACAAGATGACTACTATGATACCTGTTCAGCATTTCTATAACTGACAGGTAGCGCTATGCTTGGAAACATATACCTACATCAGTGCAAAAATTCTCCCCGAGGAATGATAGAGCAGATGATAGCAGAGAATGAGGATAAATACTGATGTTTCTTCTTGATTTTTCTGTTTTTTTTATCTGCTCTAAGGTCTCTCAATGGATATTCCATCCATGGTTGTAAACTGTTTGAGTTCTAATCAAAATGCATCATGACTTGGGTCCAAGAAGCAACTCACTTGACATGCATGTCTTATATGGCCATTTCTTCATCTAAAACATGACCTAAATGAGCAACTGTCCAAGATGATTTTTAATGATCTACTGTAACTATGAAAAATAAACAATGCCTCATATAATGGAATCCCTAAACAAAACTGCAAAAAAAAGTAGTTTTGTAAAATCTTACCATAACAGTAGATGTCCTTCTCTTCAGTTTTGCAGTATTCTTCACAATAGAGGATCATCTGTCAAGGGCAGCCTGACGTCTGGCCACTAAATCAAATCCTTTAAGTTTTAATGGGTACGCTGTATGTCACACACATGCTCCCTGCACATGGCATAGGGCATATAAATGTGATGTCTGGATGTACCATCCTCAGAAGTGAAAAGCCCCAGTAGGAATGACAGTACAAGGACATAAGTAGGCACATCCAGAAGGAAAAAAAGGGCTGGTGGAAGAGTGAAGGAGTAAATACTGCAACAGTGATGAGAAGGACATTACTGTTATGGCAAGATTTTACACAACTGTACTATGTCCTTCCATATCACTGTTGCAGTATTCATTATAATAGCTCAGGAAAAAGACTGGCAGGAGAAAGGGCCAACAGAGCCCTCTAGGAAGCCATAAAGAATGGCCCTGGCAAAGCCAGCTCTGGCCCTAGAAATCACATCCAACTTACAGTGCTTGGTAAAGGTATGCAGAGAAGTCCAGGTAACAGCCTCAAGAATAGCATTAGTATCCAAACTTTTGATAAAAGCACCAGAAGAAGTCACAGCCCTAGTAGAATGAGCCTTAACAGAAGAAGAAAGGATCTTCCCATGAAAACAGCCAATCCTAACGATCTAGGATGAAAAGAAACAAAAAGCTGTTCAGATTTATGAAAAGCTTTAGTCTTATCCGAAGAATATCTGAGTCGACTATGCATATCCAAGGTATGCAAAACATTCTCACTAGCAGACTGCCTAGAAGAGAAAAAGGTGGGCAAATGAACAGACTGATTAAGAGACAACCCATTAACCACCCTGGGCATAAAAGAAGGATTAGTAAGAAGGGACACACTGTCCTTACGGAAAGCTCAAAAAGGAGGAAAAGCCATAAGGGCTTCCCGCTCAGACACCCATCTGGCAGAAGTAAGGGCCAAGAGAAGAGCAACCTTCCAAGAACAATGCTGGAAACTGATGCAGCAGTCTAAAAAGGAGCCTGAGTTAATTTTTCTAAAACAAAATTATTGTGAAGGATGCCATTAAGAAACTGTTTGGCCTCAAATCAAGAGTTTAAAGGGTGAGCCAAAGACAAACAAGCAGACATGGCTGAAAGGTGGGCCTTAACAGAAGAATATGCCAAACCAGAACGGAGCAATTCACACAAATGAGAGAACCAGAGGAATATCCACATTGAATGGATTCAGGTTACAAGGAAGACAACAAACAGAAATCCTCTTCCATTAGGATAATTCCTAGTAGTGGGTTTTCTGGCCTCCTGCAGGACCCAAAGCACATCTTCAGAAAAAAAGGTTTCTGTAGGGGATTAAAACCCTATCACCCACAATGTCAGTTGAAGAGCAGACAGGTGGGGATGAATGAGAGATCCCTTGCCATGTGTAAAGGAGGTCCACCCTATGAGGTAACTTGTGATGATTGCCCTTGGCTAGATGAAGAGGTGGAGGAAACCAATGCTGTCCGGGCCAAAAGAGCGTCACCAACAAGACTTTTGGAGCATCCTGTTTTATGTTGAACAGGACTTTTGGAATGACAGGAAGGGGAGGGCATAAAGAAACTTCCCCTTCTAAAAAAAAAAAAGAGAGGGTGTCCACCTTCTAGGCCAGAGGGCATGGGATTCTGGCACAAAACAGAGAAGTTGTCTGCTCAGAGGGGAGGCAAAGAGATCTACTTAACAAGTACCCCACTGGTGGACAATGTCCAGAAATGTATCCTTGTAAAGCATCCACTTGTGGGATTGTGTTATGGACCTGGTCAAAGAATCTGCCACTATGTTCAGATCTGTGGGAATGTAAACTGCCTGAAAGGCCACCTGATACTGTATAGCCAGATCCCACACCTGAAGGGTTAACCTGCATAGGCGATAAGAACTTGTCCTCCTTTGCTCATTAACATAGCACATCACTGTGGTACTATCTGTGAGAATCTTGAGGGGCCTTGGAAGGAAGAGAATGAAAAGCCTGAAGAACCATAAGAGCAGCTCTCAACTCTTTGACACTAATGTTTTCTTCTTTCGAAGAGACCAAAGGCCCAGCACTTTCAAAGAACTGAAGGAGGCCACCCACCCCACGTCTGAGGTGTCTGTGAAGAGGTCCTGAGAGGGGAGTGGAGGTTGAAAAGAAAGCCTTGAGTTGAGAAACAACTGACGGCTCCACCAGTGAGGTTCTAGCTGAGGCAAGGAAGTAGAGGAGCCAGAAAATCTAACGGATGAGAATGTTGAAGCCAAACTGACTTTAGAAATCAGTGAAACTTTCTTATGTGGAGTTTGGCTAAAGGGATCATAGGAATGGGGGAAGCCATGAAACCCACAGTACTGAGAAACTCCCTGGCTCTAACTAAAGTCAGAGGATGAAGGGAATGAAAGAAAGCAATCAGTGTTAAAAGCCTTGATAGGAGGCAAGAATGCCAGCATTGGAACAGTCTGGAGCCTGCATCCCAAAAAAACATGATTCTAAGGAGGAGTCAGGAATGACTTTTGAAAACTTACCATGAACCCTAGGTTTTCTAGGAAAGAAATAACGAATATCACCAGAGAGGAGGCCTGAATCAGCAGGTCATCCAAGTAAAGAAAGATCTGCATCCCCCTCAACCTGCAGAAATCAATCACAAGAGCAAAGCATTTGGAGAAGACCCTTGAGGCAGAAAAGAGGCCAAACAGCAAAGCAGAGAACTGAAAATACCAGGAAGCAACAGAGAAATGGAAAAAAACTTCCTGAAAAGGGGTAGAATAGAAATGAGAAGATAAGCATCCTTGAGATCCAGAAAATAGGAAGTTACTAGGCTTTTGACCCAGAGGCTCTTACAAGCCTACTAGTAGCCAATAATTTAGACCATGTTCTGACAAGTTAGCACCCGATGCCCTTGTCCAGCAGGGACACAGGTGAAATCCCAGGGGTATATTTTCTGTTCCCCATCCAGTTATCCAGGTTGATAACTAGAAAAGCCTGAGGAAGTAGCAGAGGAAACAATATTTGAAGAGACCATCCAAAAGGAATGAAACCTTCAAAAAGGGATTTAAGTTGGGAAGGATCCAGAATGGGTCTCCAGGTGCCTTCTTTCCTGGGGACCAAGAACATTCTGGAATAAAACCCGGTCTCCCTCTGAGGAGGTAGAACTTTTTGAATTGTTCCTTGAGCCAACAGGCCCTGAAGCACCTCTAGAAAAAAGGACAGTTGTTCCTGAGGAAGCTGAGGAGTTCCCAAAAAGGAGGGAAGAGATTTCCAAACCATGTAATAACCCTGGTGAATGATGGAAAGAACCCAGGAGTCTTGGGGGTGATTTTAACCAAAAAGGGAAAGGGAAAGTAGCAGAGAAAGAGGAATGTGAATGAGAGGAACAGGGCAGGGATAAGTCAGACAGCACCTGGTTTATCAGGAAAAGGAGGCTTTGGCGTAGGAGAAGTTTGGGTAGCCTAAGGGAGCCATTCTACCACCCTTTTTACCTTTGGGGGAGGGGGAGACTGTCTACAGACAAAGGCAGGCTTGTTAGGGTAATTCCTCTGAAACTTGGGAAAAGCAGAAACAAAAATAGGCTTCAACTCCTGTAAGGCCTTACCCTTTCCTTGCATGGACTAAAACAACTGCAGCAACACCAAACAAATGTTTATTATCCAGAGGAGTATCTATCAGTTTAGCCTTGATATCATTAGGCAAAGGCTGAAGTCTGAGCCAGGGATTTCCTCCTCAAAACAGATTCAGAAGCAGCAGCCCTAGATGAAGCATCAGCTACATCATAGCTGCATTTAACAGAATGGCAAGCAACTTGGGAGGTAGCTCCCAGCAAGGCAAGAGCAGAGGCCTTCCCTTCAGAATCAGGAAGGCTGACAGAAGTGAGAGAGAAGAGCCAAGACATACCTGGTCATGTGTGTCTCTGATAATTCCCAGTTCTAAAGGCTAAGGTAGCAGAAGTATACACCTTCTTACCCAGTCTCTCCATAGTTCGGCTGTCCTTATCAGAGGGAAGCAACTTAGTGGAAGGCAACAATTTGGAGGGCTTAAAAGAAGCCACTGACATCACAGATGGGTCAGCAGGAGAACACTTATAAAGAAACTTGCAGTCATCAAGGCATTTTATAAAACCTATCAGGTTTCATGGAAGCTGGGAGTTGGGAATCAGGAGCCAGAGAAGCAGTGGAAAAAGCACCTAGCAGGGCAGCAAGAACAGGAACAGCAACAGAGGGCCCAGGAGACTCCATCTGCAAAAGCTCATAGTACCTTTTCTAAGCATCAGACACCTAAGCACAATCCCATCAGAAAAATTCCATTGTTCTGCATATAGTGTCACCAAACAAAATCTCCTCAAAAGGAGAGTCAGGACTGATAAGATTCTTCTTCCCCAGAAAGTACAGTTGTGTACACTTACCATAAATGTAGATGTTAGAGTGTATTCACTGTTGCAGTCATCACACTAGGGTTATCTGCCTGCAGGTAGCCCTCAGTCGTCCCGAATACCAGAGACTTAGTATTTCTGCGTCGGATGCTGTCGCTCCAGGACTGCCATCAGGTCATCAGGGGTATAAAAACAGGGAACCGGCGCTATTACATCAGTTTTTCTTGCCCCAAATGTCAGGAGCCCCCCAAATAGGGAGCAAAGTTATGGTGGGGAAAACACCACCAGTAAAAAGTAAATACCAATACCAATGTACCTGAAGGGGTGAGTAATAGCCATAGAGAGGAGAGAGAGAAAAAAACAGGGGGCTGGAGGGAGGGAAACCAGGACTGCAACAGTGAATAAACTCAAACATCTACATTTATGGTAAATGTACACAACTGTACTATATTCTTTGTGTTTCACTGTTACAGTCATCACACTTGGGTGGATTCCCAAAGCTGAAGAAAGGTGGAGGCAGTCAAGAAGAGTTAGGGCTGGCTAGTGTGCCTTGCAGGACTGCTGTTGCAAAACCTGCCCTGGATTTGGAAAAGATAGGCAGGTGGTAATGCTTGAAGGTGTGTACTGAACTCCAGGTAGCAGCTTCCAGGATGTCCCTGGTAGGGACTCACCTGAGAAATGCTGTAGAGGTAGATGTTGCCCTAGTGGAATGTGTTCTGACCCCCAGAGGGGTTGGTTTCCCATGGTGCTTGTAGCAGAAATGGATGCAGTGTGCTATCCATTTGGAAATTGTTTGTTTTGAAATTGCCTTGCCCTCTGCCCCTGTTGCAAAGCTGACTAGTAACTGGTCAGATTTTCTGAAGGGCTTAGTCCTATCAAGGTAGAATCCGAGTTGTCTGTGCACCTCCAAGGAGTGCAGGATCCTTTCCCCTTTACTTTGAGGATTAGGGAAGAAAGTTGGCAAATGGATGGATTGGTTGGGAGCCACACTGGACACCACTTTAGGCATGAAAGAAGGGGTAGTCCTGAGGGAAACCCTGTCAGCATGGAAAATAATGAAGGGTTCCACAGACATAAGTGCTTGTAGCTCAGACACTCTTCTAGCTGAAGTGATGGCCAGAAGCAAGGCTGTTTTCCAAGAGAAGAATTTTAAGTCTGCTGATGCAGCAGGTTCAAAGGGGGGAAGCGTGAGCTTTTCCAGCACAAAGTAAAGGGCCCAAGCAGGGGTGGGTGCTCTCCTTGGTGGCCTTAAGTTGTTTGCCCCTCTCAGGAACTATTTGATAAGAGGGTGCGAGGAGAGGTGGCTCAGAGTTGTAATGAGCCGAAATGGCTGAGGCATGTATTTTAATGGAGGAGAAGGACAGGCCTTTCTGGAGTAGATCTGCTAAGTAATACAGGATTAGAGGCAGGGAGGGTAGAGTTGTGTCCTCTCCTTTAGCTAGAATCCAGGAGCAGAATCTTTTCCACTTATCAGCATAGGATTTTCTTGCACTGGGTTTTCTGGCTTCAAGAATGACGCCTAGCATCTGCTTGCTTAGGGCTACTGGAGGAGAATTCAAGGAATAAGCCAGGCTGCGAGATTTAGGGTTTGCAGTTGTGGATGCAAAATCTGTCCCTCCTGCTGAGAGAGCAGGGTTGGGTTCTGGTGTAGGTGCCAGGGTGGCACCAGTGACAGGCTGCGCAGGAGTTGGTACCAGTGCTGGCATGGCCAGTCGAGAGCAATCAGAATTGTCCTTGGTCTGTCCTGTCTTATCTTGAGTAATACGCTTGAGAGAAGGGGCACAGGGGGAAAGGCATAGATTGAGAGATTTTCCCATAAAAAAGATAGGGCATCCACTTTCCAGGCCCTGCTGTTTGGATTCCTGGTGCAGAATTTACTGAGCTGGTGGTTGTAGGGGGAGGCAAAGAGATCCACCTCTGGGGTCCCCCATTTCTGAATCAGAAGGTTGAAGGTGCTGGGCTCCAGTTGCCACTCGTGTGGGTCTAGGAGATTTCTGCTTAAGTCATCTGCCAGTGAGTTTTGTTTGCCTGGCAGGAATTGAGCTTGCAGATGGACTCGCCTGTCCAAGGCAGTGTGCCACAGGGCCATAGCTAACCTGCAGAGTGGGTAGGAGTGGGTTCCCCCCTGCTTGTTGATGTACCACATAACTGTGGTGGTGTCTATTTTTATTAGCAGCTGTCCTGGAAAGACTAGGGATCTGAAAGCTGTCATGGCATTCTGCACAGCTAACATCTCTTTTTGATGTGTAGATGAATTTGACTTGGGCTCCAGTGGCCCTGAATGCATTTGCTGTCCATGTGTGCTCCCCAGGCATAGTCTGATGTGTCTGTGGTTAGGGTCTGGGTGGCGTGGGGTTTAGAAAAGGGCAGTCCCTTGTTGTGGTAGCATGCTTCTGCCCACTAAATTAACTCTGACCTTAGACAGGGTATGATAGGAATGACTGTTTCCAGGTCCTGAGAATGTTGGCACCAAAGACTTTTTAAGTACCACTAAAGTTTCCTCATATGCAGTCTTGCATATGGAATTAGCAGTATACATGAGGCCATGAACCCTAGGACCTGCAGTATTTTTCTTGCGGATAGCTGGGTTCTGGTAGCCATTTGTTTGAAGTAGGCTGTCAGATAGACTTGTTTTTCTGACGTGAGGAATGCCATCTGGGATGTTGTGTCCGAGCTTGTTCCCAGGAATACAATCTTTTGACTGGGTAGCAGTTTTGATTTATTTTCGTTGATGTTGTATCCCCCAAGGAAGTGAGAAGGTGTTTCACAAATGTCAGGTGCTGCAACAGCAATTCCTGACTGGCCACCTGAATCAGGCAGTCATCCAAGTACCGGAAAATTTGGATATTTCTCTGCCTGCAGTATGCAATGGCTGGAGCCAGGCATTTTGTGACAACTCTGGGCGCAGTAGATAAGCCAAAGGGAAGTGCAGAGAACCGATAATGCATAGACCCTGCTCTGAAACGTAGATAGTTCCTGCAGGACTCCCTTATGGGGATGTGCAGATAGGTTTCTTTTAAGTCTAGGGTGACTAACCAGGCATCCTTGGCTAACATAGGAAAAAGTTGTTGCAGGGTAAGCATTTTGAATTTTGGTACCACCAGGAAGGTGTTGAGAATTATAAGATCTGGGATTGGGCGGCAAGAGCTCTCTTTCCTGGGTACCAGTAAGAGACTGGAGTAGAATCCTTGACCCCTCTGTTCTACTGGAACCGGCTGAATAGCTCTGATATTGAGCTACATGGCTTTGAGCCTCCGGCCACTGGTTTGGAGGAAGGTCTGGAAATCCGCTTGGGGATGGCAGTGAATGGAAATGAAATTTGTACCCCTGGGATACAATGTCGAGAACCTACCGGTCCTGTGTGATGGACATCCAATTTTTTGCATGAAGGGCAAGTTTTCCTCCTAGGGGCACAAGCAATTGGGCAGGGCTGGGGAGTAGAGTAAGGAAGTCATTGTGAGTTTTTTCCGTGAGGAGGTGGCTTACCACTCCCTGCTTTAGAGATGGGGGCACTCCATTGCTTAGATCTCTGCATAACCTGAGATTGTAGTCTGGGTGGTCTGTTTCCCCTGGGTCTGGTTTGAGAAGGCCTGGAGGGGGCTGGAAAGGACCAGTGTTTGGCAGGGCAATGCCTACTGAATCTAAGGGGTTGCACTTGTAAGAATTCTTTAACAGTCTGCATAGACTTAGCTTTTTCTTCTATCTTTTAAAAAACCTCTTCCGCTTTGGTGCCAAACAAACTGCCCTTTTTCAAAGGAGTATCTATTAACTTTTATTTGACATGATCTGGCAAGGTCTGCTCCTTGAGTTAAGCATGTCTTCTCAGTACAGATCTAGTGACTGCTGCCCGGCAAGATGCTTCTCAGGTGTCAAAGCCACATTGCAAAGGATGCTTACTGACTTGGCTTGCAGAGTACATAAGTTCCTGCAATTCTTTATTTTATGCACAGTCTGTAAAGGTTGCCACTTTTTGTTTAATAAGTTCCATAATATGCTGCTGGTACTTCAGCATGTGAAACTGACAATTCAATGCCCTAATAACAAAAGTTTCAGAGGTATATACCTTCTTACCCCACCTGTTCAAAGCTCTGGAATCCCTGTCCGAAGGGGTGGGATTCTTGGCTGTAGTAGCCTTGATACCTTTAGGCCCCTGTGAAATGATCTCTTGGTCAGCAGTAGGATTTTTAAAAATAAATTTGTGCGTGTCAGGTACTCTCTAGTACCCGTCTAGTTTCCTAGGGGCAGGTGGTAAAGTGTCAGAAGTAAGACTGGATTTCATAAAAACATCAACATCATCCAGGACAGGGGGTATTGTTAAAGGCCTGTGCTAAGGCAACTCTAGGAATTCTTGGAGTCTCTTTTTGGACTGAGGATAGTCTTTGCAATCCCAGTGGAAATACCCTCTCAAGGTATGCAAAGTTTCACCAAAAGAAAAATCCTCTGGATGGGAGGCAGAGGAAATGGATTCCTCTGCATCTGAATCCTTATAAGCAGATAAGGGCATGTCTTCATAATCAGAAATCTCAGCGTCATTGGACTCCTGTGGTCTGCAGAAGCTGTAGGGGGACTGGTCTCTTTTTCTCTTAGCAGGGTAAGGCTGACTTGCCCTAATCAGTGTAATAAGGTATTCTGCCATTCTAAGTATTTGTTTTTGTGGCATGGGAGCAGGTGCATGCACTTTGGTAGTCAGTTTTTTAGGTGTAGTGTACTATGGGCCCAAGAAACTCGGTAGTTTTAATTAAAATAGAAGTCGGTTTGAGTCGAATATCGGTTGAGAGAAGAACTGCCTCAGAAACCGGTGCCTGCACAGCGGCTCCGGACCCATCCAAGGTAGAGACATCCACAGGTTTCATAGTCGAAGAAGAGTCTCGCAGCTTACCAGACTCTGAATGGGTCTCAGTAGAGGCCTGCAAATCCACTGAAGCGGGCATAAGGGGCTGTAAAAGCGCCTCACTGAGTACCGGCGGACTGGCGACTAGCTTAACTGAAGAGTCGCCAGCAGCTTTGAACCTATGCAGTCTGTCTCTGTCTAGCCTTACGTTTTTTGGAATATCAGTAGCTGGATGGCTTACCAAAGACATTTCAGAATACGGAGATTGAGAGCGAAATAATTTAGCGACACAGACAACCCAACGATAAATGATTTGGGGGTTAAACAAGGGACAAAACAGACAGAGAGGTATGTCTTGGTCTGGGCCTCAACAGGTGACACAGTAAGAATGAAAATCTCTGTGGGGTATTTGTTTTCCACAGGTAAGACAACTGTTATCTTTTTCTGACATCGGTTAGAGCAAGAAAAAAGGATCCCCAATGGGGTACTTAGCTTTAAAAGAATTCAGGATTATTCAACTCGTAAACAAAAATTCAGGTAGCAGCTGACCGGCACTTGCGAACTGCTTCTGCTTTGGGCTCCTTGGCAAGAAAGATTGATGTAATGGGGTCGGCTGCCTGTTCTTATACCTCTGACGACCTGACGTCAGTCCTGGAGCGACAGCATCTGACGCAGAAATACTAAGTCTCTGGTATTTGGGCTGACTGAGGGCTACCTGCAGGCAGATAACCCTAGTGAAACACAAAGAACATCCATAGTCTAATGGGGAAGGAATCTGAGAGGAATAAGTAAGTGACTCTTCATAAGAATCAGCGTCATCATCAGAGGAATCCTGCTCGCTAGGCCTCTTAAGAGGGGTAGAAGACCAAGGAGGAACAGGAAAGCACAGTTGTGTAAACTTACCATAAATGTAAATGTTCAAGTGTATTCATAGTTCCAGTCATCACCTGTGGGTTTTCCCTGCTGTTGTAGCCCTCGGCCGGCCCGAATACCAGAGTCTATGTTTTTCTGTGTCGGCTGCTGTCGCTTGTTGCCTGATATTAGGTCGTCAGTGCTGTAACAGAAGGCAGCCGATGCCATTACATCAGTTTTTCTTGCCCTAACCAGTCAGAGGCTGAAGGAAATATGGTAAAGGTGAGTCCTGGTGGCTAAAAGCCACCGTTAAAAGCTTGTGTCTCCCTGAAGAAAGACAATAAAAGGGAGAATTAGGGTGGGAAACCCGGAATGCAACAGTGAATACACTCAAACATCTACATTTATGGTAAGTGTACACAATTGTACTATGTTCTTCATGTTTCACTGTTGCAGTCATCACCTGTGGGAGGATTCCCAAAGCTGAGGAGAAGGGTGGTAGGATTAGTAAGAGACCTAGGAATAGGTCAGCATGCCCTGCAGATCTGCAGAGGCAAACCCTGCCCTAGCCTTAGAAAAAAGAGGTAGGTGATAATGCTTGGTAAAGGTATGGAAAGAAGTCCAGGTGGCAGCTTCCAGGATATCCCTGGTGGGAACTCCTCTGAGGAATGCTGTGGAAGTGGAGTCTGCCCTAGTGGAATGGGTTCAAATAGACTTGGTGTGTGGGGGGGGAGGGGTTCCCAGGCAATCTGTAGCAGAAATGGATACAGTGTGATATCCATTTGGAAATGGTTTGTTTGGAAATGGGTTTCCTCTCTGCCCCTGGGGCAAAGCTGACAAGTAGTTGGTCTGTTTTCCTGAAGGGTTTAGTATGGTCCAGATAGTATCTGAGCTGTCTGTGCATGTCTAGTGAGTGCAGAATTCTTTCCCCTTTGTTTTGAGGGTTAGGAAAAAAGGTGGGTAGATGCATGGCCTGCTTGAGAGTTACATTAGATACCACCTTGGGCATAAAGAAGGGATTATTCCTCAGGGAGACTCTGTCTGCATTGAAGATGATGAAGGGCTCAATGGCCATCAGTGCCTGAAGTACTGAAACCCTTCTGGCTGAGGTCACAGCTAGGAGAAAAGCACTCTTCCAGGGGAGGTATCTTAGTTCTGCTGAAGCAGCAGGTTCGAAGGGTGGTAAAGTTAGTTTTTCCAAAACATAATTCAGGTCCCAGGTTGGAGTGGGTGGCCTTCTGTGAGGTCTGATATTAGAAGCCCCTCTGATGAATTGTTTAATCAATGGATAGGAGAACAGGGGCTGTTCTGTGTCAAAATGAGCTGAAATGGCTGAGGCATGGATTTTAATAGAGGAGAAGGACAGGCCACTATTAAGTAGCTCTGCTAGGTAGTCCAGGATAAGAGGGATGGAAAGTTGTGAGGTATTGCCCCCACTGAACTGGCTCCAGGAGCAGAATCTTTACCATTTTTTTTGTGTAAGATTTTCTGGTGCTGGGCCTTCTGCCCTCTCTGATAATGTCTAGGACCGGTTTGCTTAACCGGGGCCCCTTGTTTGCCTTTAGAGTATTAGCCAAGCTGATAGTTTGAGTGTCTGCAAGTCTGGGTGCAGCATCCCCCCTCCACCTGAGTTAAGAGGTCTAAGATCAGGGGAGGCTGCCTGGGAGGTCGTAAGGTCAGGCTGCGCAGTAAGGGGTATCAATGTTGTCTGGGCCAATGTGGAGCAATGAGGATGGCCTTTGGTCTCTCTTCCCTTATTCTGATAAATACATTGGGAATAAGAGGCAATGGAGGGAATGCATACACAAAGAGGGTTTTCCAAGGGAAGGTCAAGGCATCCACCTCTTCCATGCTAGGTGGTGATACTCCCTGGTACAGAATTTTTTCATCTGATGGTTAAGATGCGAAGCAAACATATCCACCTCCGGAGTCCCCCACGCCTGAGTGATTTGTAAAAAAATGTTTCTATGGAGTTGCCATTTGTGTGGGGGACCAGTAAGTTTCTGCTTAAGTGGTCTGCCAGGATGTTGTTGACCACTGGTAGGTATTGGGCTATCAGGTGTAGTCCCATGGAAGAGGCTGTCAGCCAGTGGTTCATGGCTAGCCTGCACAGAGGGTAATATCGGGACCCCCTCCCTGTTTGTTACTGTGGTGTTGTCTGTTTTGATGCGGAGAACCCCTGGCTTGAGATGGGGTTTGAAGGATGTCAGAGCCTTTTGTACTGCCATCATTTCCTTCTGCTGGATGTGTAAGGGAAAGATGCTGACCATCCCAAAGACCTTGGGTGCACCTGCCTTCTAGGTGAGCGCCCCAAACTATGTCTGAGGCGTTGGTGGTAATTGTCTGCCTGGTTGGGAGTAGGGTGACGGAAAGACCCATGTTCTGGGCACAGGCCCCTGCCCATCAGAGAAACTCGGCCCTTATACAAGGAATCAGAGGGAGAGAGGTCTCTAGAGGCTGAGAGTGCTGACACCAAAGGTTCTTTAGGTACCACTGAAGTTTTCTCGTGTGAAGCCTGGCAAGAGGAATTAGAAGGATGCAAGATGCCATGTACTCCAAGGCTTGCAGGAACTTCCTCGCAGTGAGGTGACTTCTGAAAGCCAGCTGGATAAAACAGAAAGTCAGGAAGTTCTGCTTTTCTGTGAATTGGAAAGGCCATTTGGAATGCTGTGTCCAGCAGTGCTCCCAAGAAAATGATCTTCCTGGAGGGTGTTTGCCTTGATTACTTCTCGTTGATGGTGTACCTTAAGGAGGTTAGGAGGATTTTGACAAAGAGGAGGTCCTTGAGGAGCTTTTCTTTGCAATCTGCCTGAATGAGGCAGTCATCCAGACAAGGGTAAATTTGTTTATTTTTCTGTCTGCAAAAGGCTATTGCTGTGCCTAAGCATTTGGTGAATACTCTGGGAGCAGTAGATAAGCCAAAGTGTAGCACAGATAACTGAAAGTGTTGTGAGCCTGCTCTGAAGCGAAGGAATTTCCTGCAGGATTCCCTTATGGGGATGTGGAGGTAGGCATCTTTTAGATCTAGGGTAACTAACCAGGCATTTTTTGTCAGCATAAGCAGCAGCTGCAGCAAAGTTAGCATTTTGAATTTGGGGACCACCAGGAAGGTGTTCAGAATGGATACATCCAGGATGGGGTGCAAGTGCCCCCTTTTCTGGGAACAAGGAATAGTCTAAAATAAAAGCCTTTGCCCGTTTGATCTGAGGGGATAGGCTCTACTGCCCCTTGGGATATGACAGTTTGGACTTGTTTCAATGCCACTGCCCACTGATATGGAGGGAAGTCTGGGTACCCTCTTGGAACTGGGAGTTCATTGAAGGAGAATTTGTATCTATGAAAAATTATCTTTAAGACCCATTGGTCCTTTGTCACAGAAAGCCAATTTTCTTTGCAAAGGGAGAGCCTTCCTCCTAGTTTTTGGTGAGTGAAGAGAGAGCAGAGGGAGGAGAGGGAGTCATTGAGAGTTTTTGCCATAGAGGGATGGCTTAGAACTCCCTGCCTTTGGAGTGGAAGTGGTCCACTATTTGGCTCTCTGCTGTCCCTGGGATAGGAGTCTTGGTAGTCTGTCCCTGCGGGGCTTACCTTGCCCCTGTCTGCTAGGTGCAGGAAAGAACCAGTGTTTTGAGGGAAAATTTCTGCTGAACCTAGGAGGTTGTACCTGAAGGAAATCGTTTACTGTTTGCATAGATTTTGTTTTGTCTTCCATCTTTTTGAGCACCTCTTCTGCTTTTACTCCGAACAAGTGGTCCTTATCCAAGGGTGCATCAAGTAATTTAGATTTGACATGATCAGACAGAGGTTGTTCCTTCAACCATGCACGTCTCCTAATGACAGATCCTGACACTGCTGCCCTGCTTGAGGCTTCTAGGGCGTCATATCCACAGTGTAATGAGTATTTAGCCACTTGACAAGTAGAGTGCAGTAAATCTGCAAACTTTTTCAAATTGGCACAGTTAGGAAATGTTGAAATCTTTTGTTTTAATAGTTCCAAAGTGTGTTGATATTTTAACATGTGGAACTGACAGCCGAGTGCTCTGATAACTAAGGTTGCAGAGGTGCATACTTTTTTTTTACCTCATCTGTCCAGAGCTCTGGAGTCCTTCTCAGAAAGAATAGGATTCTTTGCAGAACTAGCCTTAGCTCCTTTTGGTGCCTGTGTAACGACCTCCGGGTCTGCAGCAGGATTTCTGTACAGGTATCTGTGAGAACCCAGTACTCTGTAATACCGGTCAGGTTTTCTGGGAGCAGGTGGGAGGGTGTCAAGAGATAAGCTGGATTCATGGAAGACATCATAAACCACCTCTAAGATTGGAGGGATTGCCAAGGGTCTGCAGTGGGGCAGGTCTAGAAACTCTCTTAGTCTTTTCTTAGACTGAGGGAAGTCCTGGGATTCCCAGTGGAAATGTTCCCTGAGGGTGTGAAGGGTTTCCCCAAAGGAAAGATCTTCTGGTGGGGAGGCAGAAGGAATGGACTCCTCTGCATCTGAATCCTCATAAGCAGTAAGAGGTTGTTGTTCCTTTTCAAAATCTGAATAATCAGACTCCTCAGAATCCTGTTCTGTCAGTATTTCAGGAGAAAGGTCTCTTGTCCTTTTAGAAGGTGTAGCCTTACTACCCGCGATAAGATCCTCCGCTACTTTAAGCATTTGAGCTTCGGGTGGTAGAGCAGGAGTAAAATGGTGGCTAGAGGTAGTTTTCCTAGGAGCGGCCTTGCCTCTAGGCAATCCATCGGTCTGAGAGAAATGGTAGTTGGAGGAGAAGACGTCGGTTTTTGTCCAGATTCGGTAGTGAGAAAAACTTCCTCGGAAGCTGGTGCCTGCATCGTGACTCCGGACCCAACCAAGGCAGAGACAACCAAAGGCTCAGAAGACGATGAAGATTTCTGCGGCATACCAGACTCTGAAAGGGTCTCAGTAGTGGCCTGTGAAGGTATCGAATTGGGCATCAGGGGCTGCGAAGGTGCCTCACTAATTTCGGAGAACTGATGACCTGCTTAGTGGTAGAGTCAATGGAAGGCATAGCCTTGTGTGGTCTGTCTCTACCTTTATCCATATGTTTTTTTGGAATGTCTACAGATTGTTGGCTGACAGCCACCATTTCAGAAAGCGAAGACGAAAATACCTGGCTACAATAGGAGCTCTATGATGAATGGTTCTTGCGTTAAAGACGGCACAGAACCAGCAACAGGAGATGTTGTGGTCTGGGCCTAAAGAAGTGACGCAGTATGAATGGAAGTCTCTGTTTGGTATTTGCTTTCCACAGGCAAGGTAACGGTTAGCTTTTTCAGACATCGGTTAGTCCAAGAAAAAACTATCCTCAATGAGGTACTTAACTTTAGACTTTTTCAGCTGTAATTCAAACTCTGGTAGCGGCTAAACGGCACACTTGCAAACTGCTTCTACTACAGGCTCCACGGCAAGAAAGACTGATGTAATGTCATCAGCTGCCTTCCTTTATAGCACTGATGACTTGACGTCAGGCAGCAAGCAACAGCAGCTGATGCAGAAGAACATTGACTCTGGTATTCGGGCTGGCCGAGGGCTACCACAGCAGGGATAACCCACAGGTGATAACTGCAACAGTGAAACACGAAGAACATCAGAAAACCCCTGTGGAGGCTTCAAAGCCTTCCATGAGTGAAGTTTTGCCATTCACTCTCAATATCTTTAGGAGCAGGTGAAATGTGTTTAGCCTTCTGTTTCTTTTTAAGTGCGATGTCAGCCTTGAAAAATTTGGAAGGCTCTGACCCCCAACAACAGCACTCTATAAAGGCAGTCAGAAAGTACAGTTGTGTACACTTACCATAAATGTAGATGTTCGAGTGTATTCACTGTCGCAGTCATCACATTTGGGTTATCCCTGCCAGGGTAGCCCTCGGCCGGCCTGAATACCAGAGGCTTAATACTTCTGCTTTGTGCTGTTGTTTCAGGACTGACGTTATGTTGTCAGTAGTATAAAGTAAGGCAGCCAATGCCATTACATCAGTTTTTCTTGCCCTAACCTTTCAGGAGCCCCCAAGTAGGAGCAAGGTTCTGGTGGAAGAACCCCACCAGTAGAAAGTAAATACCAATATGTCCCTTATAAGGAAAGAGAAGAAAAAGGGGGATGGAGGGAAAGAAACCAGGACTGCAACAGTGAATACACTCGAACATCTACATTTATGGTAAGTGTACACAACTGTACTATGTTCATCATGTTGCACTGTTGCAGTCATCACATTTGGGTTGGTTCCCAAAGCTGAGGAAATGGGTGGAGGCAGTCAAGGAAACTAGGGGTTGGCTAGGATGCCTTCAAGGCTGCAGAGGCAAACCCTGCCCTGGATTTGGAGAAGAGAGGCAGGTGGTAAAGTGTGAACAAATGTCCAGGTGGCAGCCTCCAGGATGACCCTGGTGGGGACTCCTCTGAGGAGAGCTGCAGTCGTGGAGGCTGCTCTGATGGAGTTAGTCCTGACCTCCTTGGGGGGATGCTTTCCATGTTGTTTGTAGCAGAAATGGATGCAGTGTACTATCCATTTGGAAATGGTTTGTTTGGAGATGGCTTTGCCTTCTTCCCCTGTAGCAAAGTTTACCAGCAATCGATCAGACTTTCTGAAGGATTTAGTCCTGTCTAGATAGAATCTGTGCTGTCTGTGCACATCTACAGAGTCTACAGAGTGCAGGATCCTTTCCCTCTTGTTCTGGGAATTAGGAAAAAAGTTGGGCAAATGAATGGATTGGTTGAGAGCCACACTAGACACCACCTTGGGCATGAAGGATGGGTTAGTTCTGAAGGATACCCTGTCAGCATGGAAGATGATGAAGGATTCCACAGCCATGAGCACTTACAGCTCGGATACTCTTCTGGCTGAGGTGATGGCCAGAAGGAAAGCGGTCTTCCAGGTGAGAAATTTTAGCTCTGCGGAAGTGGTTGGTTTGAAGGGGGACAGGATGAGCTTTTCCAATACAAACCTAAGGTTCCAAGCTGGGGTTGGTGCTTTTCTGGGTGGCCTCAAGTTGCTAGCCCCTCTTAGGAACTGTTTGCTCAAATGGTGTGAGAAAAAGGGGCTGCTCAGTGGGGAGATGAGCAGAGATAGCAGAGGCATGAATTTTTATAGAGGAAAAAGAGAGGCCACTGTGTAGCAGGTCAACTAAGTAATCCAGGATGAGAGATAGTGAGGGCTGTGCCATTCTGCCTCCCTTAGCCTGAATCCAGGTGCAGAACCTTTTCCATTTGTCAGCATAAGACTTTCTAGTGCTAGGGTGTCTGGCGTCACGTATAACATCTAGAACCTTTTTACTGAGGTTGGCAGATTGATGGGGGGTTATGGAATAAGCCAAGCTGCCAAACTGAGTGTCTGCAATTGGGGATGCATGAATTCCCCTTCCCTCTGGGTCAGGAGGTTTGAAATAAGAGGAAGATGCCATGGTGGCAGTGGGGACAGGCTGCGCAGCAGGGGTACCAGTGCTGGTGAGGCCAGTCTGAAGCTTAAAAAAAAAACAAAAAAAATTTTTAATTTTTATCTTTTTTATATTATCTGGTTAACTTGCTATAATGTCATGTAACCTTTTATGCCAATTTATTTTTTATCTGTTTATATTAACTGTTTCACTTACTATGTTTCTCATGTAACCATTTATGCCTTTTTGTGAAAGTGTACAACTGATGGAGCTTTTCTCCCCGGGCCTCTACTGAAAACGGACATATATCCAGTTGGACTAGCCCGGTCAACAAATGTAAAATAAATAAATAAAATAAAGAATGGTCTTTGGTTTTTCCTCCTTTATTTTAAGCAATACCCTGGGGATGAGAGGTAGTGGAGGAAAGGCACAGACAGATAGATTGACCCAGGGGGAGGACAGGGCATCCACTTTCCAAGCCATGCAGTGATGTGTCCTGGTGCAGTATTTGTTGAGCTGATGGTTGGTGTGGGAGGCAAAGAGGTCGACCTTCGGGGTTCCCCATTTCTGAGTTATCCGGGTGAAGGTTCTTCTGTTGAGCTGCCACTCGTGCGGGTGCAGAAGATTTTTGCTTATTTGGTCTGCCAGAGAATTGACAGAGCCTGGTAGGAATTGTGCTAACAGGTGGAGTTGCATGGCAGAGGCTGTGTGCCAAAGGGTCATGGCCAACCTGCATAGTGGGTAGGAGTGAGTCCCTCCCTGCTTGCTGATGTACCACATCACAGTGGTGGTGCCTGTTTTGATCAGGAAAGCCCTGGGGAGAGAAGGGGCTTGAAATCTATCAAGGCATGCTAGACAGCCATCATCTCTTTTTGGTTGATGTGCAGAGGGATTTGCTGCAGGCTCCACTGGCGCTGTATGCACCTGCCATCCAGGTGTGCACCCTAGGCATAGTCAGATGCATCTGTGGTGAGGGTCTGTGCAGTGGGGGGTGGTGAGAAAGGTAGCCCCTTGTTGTGGGAGCATGCTATTGCCCACCAAAGAAAATCTTTTCTGAAGCAAGGAATTATAGGTATAAGAATCTCCGGTCTTGACAATGTTGACACCAAAGGGTTTTTAGGTACCATTGAAGTTTCCTCATATGCAGTCTGGCATATGGAACGAGTAGTACGCAAGATGCCATGGACTCTAGAGCTTGCAGATCTTCCTTGCAGATAACTGTGGTCTGGTGGCTAGTTGAGAGAAGTAGGCTGCCAGGAAAATGTGCTTTTGTGGTGTAAAGAATGCCATCTGGGATGCTGTGTGCAGGCATGCAACCAGGAATATAATCCTTTGGGTGGGCACCTGTTTGAATTTCTTTTCATTGATTGTGTACCCTAGGGAGGTTAGTAGGGACTTTACAAAAGCCAGATGCCTGAACAGCTTTTCCTGGCGGTCTGCCTGAATTAGGCAGTTGTCTAAGTATGGGTAAATCTGGATATTCCTTTGTCTGCAAAAGGCAATGGCCGGAGCCAGACATTTTGTGAAAACTCTGGGAGTAGTAGATAAGCCAAAGGGAAGTGCAGAGAACTAAGTGCTGAGATCCTGCCCTAAAACAGAGATTTCCTGCATGATTCCCTAATAGGAATGTGGAGGTAGGCCTCTTTTAGATCTAGGGTGGCTAGCCAAGCATCCTTGGACAGCATGGGTAGCAGCTGCTGGAGGGTGAGCATTTTGAATTTTGGGATCAGCAGGAAGGTGTTTAGAATGGATAGATCAGATGGGGTGCCAAGGTGCCCTCTTTTCTGGGTACCGGAAAAGTCTGGAGTAGAAACCTTGGCCTATCTGTTGTGCAGGAACATGCTCTACTGCCCTCCTAGAGAGAGCAGGGAAAGGACTTGCTTTTGAGCCTCTGCCTACTGGTTTGGAGGTAGATCTGGGAACCCTTTTGGGGTTGGAAGGGAGTGGAAAGAAAATTTGTATGCCTGGGACACTATGCTGAGAACCCAGCGGTCGTTGGTAATGGTGGCCCAGGTTCTTGCGTGAAAGGAGAGTTTTCCTCCTAGGTGTAAGTGAAGGTGGGCATAGGGAGGGGGTAAGGAAGTTGAGTCATTGTGAGTTATTACCATAAGGGGGTGGGGCTTAGAACTCCCTGGTTTTTAAATGGAGGTAGTCCACTGCTTAGATCTCTGCATTCCCTGTGGCTGCTGTCTGGAGGGTCTGGGCTGGACTCGCTTAGTGGGAGCAGGAAAGGAGCAGTTCTTGGTGGGACAATGCCTGCTGAACCTGGGTGGCTGGACCCATTAGAAATCCTTATCTGTCTGCATAGATTTTGCTTTTTTTTTCCATCTTTTTTAAGACCTCTTCTGCCTTAGTGCCAAATAAGTTGTCTTTGTGCAAGGGAGCATCCAACAATTTAGATTTGACATGGTCTGGCAGGGGCCGTTACTTAAGCCAGACTGCTGCCCTGCAAGAAGCTTCTAGGGCATCAAAACCACAGTGAAAGGTGTGTTTAGTTACTTGACTTGCAGAATGCATTAACTCTTTAGATTCTGCACAAGCAGGAAAGGAAGACATTTTTTGTTTGAGGAGTTCCAGGGTATGTTGCTGAAATTTTAGCATATGGAACTGACAATTCAGTGCCCTGATAGCAAGAGTAGCTGAGGTGTATAATTTTTTTTACTCCATCTGTCTAATGCCCGGGAATCCCTATCTGAGGGGATGGGATTCTTAGCAGAAGTTGCTTTAATTGCTTTAGGGCCCTTGAGAAACTACCTCAGGGTCAGCAGTAGGATTTTTAAAAATAAATCTGAGAGAGTCAGGGGACTCTATAGTACCTGTCTGGTTTTCTCGGTGCAGGAGGGAGGGTGTCAGGAGTCAAGCTGGATTCCAGGAAAACATCATCCACAACATCCAGGGCTGGGGGGATGGCCAAGGGTCTGTGCTGTGAAAGATCTAAGAATTCCCTGAGTCTCTTTTTAGACTGAGGGTAGTCCTGACTCTCCCATTGGAAATGCTCCCTTAAGGTATGAAGGGTTTCCCCAAAGGAAAAATCCTCTGGGGGAGAGGCTGAAGGGATGGAATCCTCTGCATCATAATCCTCATAAGGAGAGAGGGGTTGCATGTCTTCATATTCATATGCATCAGAGTTATCTGACTCTTGTTCAGACAAAACTACAGGGGACAGATTTTTTTTTCCTTTTGGAGGGGGTAGCTTTGCTTCCACCGATCAGCATGATAAGGTCTTCCACCATTTTAAGCATTCGAGATTGAGGCAAGGAATCAGGTGCCGGAGATTGGGTCGGTTTCTTGGGTGTGGTTTGTAGCCTGGGCCTAAGAAACTTTGTCATTTTCGAAAGAATGGTAGTCGCGAAAGAAGACATTGGTTTGTGTCAAGAATCGGTAGTGTGAAGTACTTCCTCGGTAGCCGGTGCCTGCTCAATGGCTCCGGACCCATCTAACGTAGAGACAGCTGCAGGTTCCTCAGTCGAAGAGTTTTGTGGCATACTGGACTCCAAAAGGGTCTCGGTAGTAGCCAGCGAATCCACAGAAGCGGGCATCAGCGGCTGCAAAAGCGCCTCACTGAGGACCGGAGAACTGACAACTAGCTTAAAGGGAGTGTCGTCAGTAGGTTTGGACCTGTGCAATCTGTCTCTGTCTTTATCTTTACGTTTTTTCAGAAGATCTGCTGTCGGATGGCTTACCGAAGGCATACTGGAGTTGGAGGACTGTAAGCGTAAATATCTAGCTACAATAACTGCCCGACGACGGATAGTTCTGGCGTTGAACAAAGCACAGAAGCGACAATGGGGGATGTCGTGGTCTGGGCCTAAACAAGTGATGCAGTAAGAATGAAAGTCTTGGTGTGGTATTTGCTTTCCACAGGCGAGACAATTGTTAACTTTTTCTGACATCAGTTAGTGCAAGAAAAAAGGATCCCCAATGGGGTACTTAGCTTTAGAAGACTTCAGCTTCAATTTGGTAGATGAAACTCAGGTAGCTGCTGACCGGGTTCCATGGCAAGAAAGACTGATGTAATGATGACCTGACGTCAGTCCTGAAGCAACAGCAACCGACACAGAAATACTAAGTCTTTGGTATTCGGACCGTCCGAGGGCTACTCTGGCAGGGATAACCCAAATGTGATGACTGCAACAGTGAAACACACAGAACATCCTCTTCCCCTCACTAATATCCAAGTAACACCTTTAGGACGTTTGGTAATAAATAGCCGCGGTTCCCCCTGTACATCTTAAATGGATGCTTGCAAGGTCTCCACGGACGTGCACAGAGTCAGATCCATGCTGGCCTCCGAAGTGGCCATGGCACAGGAATCAGAGAAAGAAAAGTACAGTTGTGTACACTTACCATAAATGTAGATGTTCGAGTGTATTCACTGTTGCAGTCATCACATTTGGGTTTATCTGCTTGCAGTAGCCCTCAGTCGGCCTGATTAACAAAGTCTTGGGTCCTGTATCGGCTGCTGTTTCTTTGTCTGTGACGTCAGGTCGTCAGGGGTATAAAACATGCAGCCAATGCCTTTACATCAGTTTTTCTTGCCCCAGATGTCAGGTGCCCCCCTAATGGGAAGCAATCAAATATATAAAAATACAAGGTTATACCTCCAACAAAAAAGCAAACATACCATAAAGCTTTTAAGCATAGTAAAGGAGAGTAGAGGTATAGCCAAAAGAAGTCAGGGGGCTGGAGGGAGGGTAACCAGGACTGCAACAGTGAATACACTTGAACATCTACATTTATGGTAAATGTACACAACTGTACTATGTTCTCTGTGTTTCACTGTTGCAGTCATCACATTTGGGTAGATTCCAAAAGCTAAGGATGGGAGGAGGAATTTAGATAGCATTAGGACCAGCTATAAGGCCTGGCAAGACTGCAGTGACAAAGCCAGCTCTGGACTTAGGGAAAATTGGCAAATGGTAATGCTTGGTGAAAGTATGTACAGAACTCCAGGCAGCAGCTTCTAGGATGTCCCTGGCAGGGACACCTCTGAGAAAGGCTGTAGCGGTAGATGCAGCCCTGGTTGAGTGGGGTCTGATCCCCTGTGGGATAGGTTTTCCATTGTGCTTATAGCAGAAATGAATGCAATGGCCTATCCATTTAGAAATGGTTTGCTTTGAAATAGCCTTCCCCTCTGTCCCTGCAGCAAATACCACCAACAGTTGTTCAGATTTCCTTTGAGGTTTAGTTCTGCCTAAGTTGTCTGTGCACATCTAAGGAGTGCAGTATCCATTCCCCTTTGTTCTGTGGATTAGGAAAGAAGGTTGGCAAATGGATGGACTGATTAAGAGCCACACTGGATACCACCTCGGGCATGAAAGAGGGACTGGTTCTGAGGGACACCTTGTCCGCATGAAAGATGATGAAAGGTTCCACTGCCATAAGGGCCTGTAATTCAGATATCCTTCTAGCTGAGGTGATTGCTAAAAGAGTTTCTCCAATACAAAGTTAAGGTCCCAGGCTGGAGTTGGAGCTCTCCTGGGTGGTCTTAAATTTTTGGCCCCTCTGAGGAACTGCTTGAGCAGTGGATGAGAGAAGAGGGGAGGTTCTCTGTTATAATGAGCTGAAATGGCTGAAGCGTGAATTTTGATGGCGGAAAAAGACAGGCCCTTGGGAAGCATCTCAGTTAAGTATTGTAAAATCTGAGGTAAATTGGGCGCTGCTGTGCTCGTCTCTTGAGATTGGTTCCAGGCACAGAATCTTTTCCATTTTTCAGCATAAGATTTTTTAGTACTAGGTCTCCTTGCCTCTAAAATGATATCTATCACTGGTTTACTGAGGGATGGTAAAGGAGAGATTAGGAAATTAGCCAGACTGCTAGGTTCAGAGTTTGAAGCTGAAGGTGCAGAATCTGGTTCTCCTGCTAAGACAAAAGGGTAGGAGTCTGAGGAAGGTGCCATGGGGCCACAGCCAACAGTGACACACTGTGCAAGAGGGGGTGTGTACCAGTGTTGGTGTGGCCAGTCTGATGCAATCAAAATTGTCCTTGGTTTGTCTTGTTTGATCCTTAGTAATACTTTGGAGAGCAGAGGCAGAGGAGGAAAGGCATAAACTGATAGTTTTTTCCAGCTGAAGGACAGAGCATCCACTTTCCATGCTTGTTTGTGGGGAGTCCTTGTGCAAAATTTGTCCAACTGATAGTTCTGTGGGGAGGCAAACAGGTCTATATCTGGGCTCCCCCATTTGCTTGTCAACATGTTGAAAATCCTTGGTTCCAGTTTCCACTCATGTGGGCCCATGAGGTTTCTGCTTAGTCCATCTGCCAGTGTATTTAGATTTCCTGGCAGGAATTGAGCTTGTAGATGCACTTGGTAGCTCAAGGCTGTGTTCCACAATGCCATGGGCTAGTCTGCAGTGGGGGTAAGAATGGGTACCCCGCTGCTTGTTCATGTGCCACATAACAGTGGTGTTGTCTGTCTTTACCATTAACTGTCCTGGAAGAATGTGGTCCTTGAAGGCTGTCAGAGCATTCTGTACAGCTAACAGTTCTTTTTGATTGATATGCAGGTGCATTTGACTTTGGCTCCATTTGCCTTGAATGCACTTCCCTGCCAGGTGAGCCACCCCCCCCCCCATGCATAGTCTGATGCATCTGTTGTTAGGGTTTGGGAGGCAGGGGGTAGTGTGAATGGTAATCCCTTGTTTTGGTGGTAGCCTCTGCCCACCAAAGGAACTCTAGGCGTAGGCAAGGTATGATAGGAATCATTGCTTCTAGATCCTGAGAATGTTGACACCATAGGCTTTTTAGATACCATTGTAGTTTCCTCATATGCAGTCTTGCATATGGAATTAGAAGAATGCAGGAGGCCATGAACCACAAAAGTCTTGTAGTATTTGCCTTGTAGATAGCAGGGTTTTTGTGGCCACTTGTTTGAAGTAGGTTGTCAAATAAACTTGTTTCTCTGGAGTGAGGAAAGCCATCTGAGAAGTTGTATTCAAGCTTGCTCCCAGGAATATAATTTGTTGACAGGGTACCAGGTGTGATTTCTTTTCATTTATGGTGTACCCCAGACAAGTTAGTACCCTTGTACAAAGGCCAGATGATTCAAAAGTATGTCCTGGCTTTCTGCCTGAATTAGACAATCGTCCAGGTATGGGTATATTTTAATATTTCTTTGCCTGCAAAATGCAATGACTGGAGCTAGGCACTTTGTGAATACCCTGGGTGCAGTAGATAAGCCAAAGGGCAGTGCAGAGAACTGATAGTGCATTTAGCCTGCTTTGAAGTGTAGGTATCTTCTGCAAGATTCCCTGATTGGGATGTGCAGGTATGCTTCCTTTAAATCTAGCATTGCCAACCAGGTGTCTTTGCCTACCATAGAAAGCAACTGGTGAAGAGTCAGCATCTTGAATTTTGGAATCACCAAAAAGGTGTTCAGAGTAGACAGGTCCAGGATTGGATGCCATGAATTGTCTTTTCTGGGTACCAGTAAAAGTCTCGAGTAGAAACCTTGTCCCTTTTCCTCTTCTGGTACCAACTGAATAGCCCCCATGCTTAAAAGAGAAAGTACTTGCTTTTGGGCCTCTCTCCACTGATTTGAGGATAGACCTGGCCACCCGCTTAGTGCTGGTAATGTGTGGAAGTGAAATCTGTATCCCTGGGACACAATATTTAAAACCCATTTGTCCTGGGTAATGAGTTCCCAGTTCTTGGCATGAAGAGCAATCTTTTCCCCACAAAGAGGCAGTCAGTTGAGAAGTGCTTGGAAGTTTTAAAAAGAAGTCATTGAGACAGTTTACCATAGGGGGAGTTTTATTATTCCCAGATTTGGAAGTGGAGGCCCCCCACTGCTTAGTCCTGTGTGTACCCTAGGACTGAAGACTGGGAGCTCTGCTGGATCTGGGTTTGGACTGAGAACGTCTGGAAGAGGCAGGAAAGGACCAGTTCTTGGAAGGCCAATGCCTACTAAACCTTGGAGGTTGCACTTGTAAAAAATCTTTAATAGCTTGCATGGATTTAGCTTTTTCCTCCATCTTTTTAAGAACTTCTTCTGCCTTGTTGCCAAACAGGCGGTCCTGGTTTAAGGGAGCATCCAGTAATTTCGCTTTAACATGATCTGGCAAGGTTTGCTCCTTAAGCCAAGCATGCCTTCTAAGTACAGACCCAGTTACAGCAGCCCTGCAAGATGCCTCTAGTGAATCAAAACCACATTGCAAAGTATGTTTTCCAACCTGTTCAGCTGAATGCAGTAAATCCTGTAAATCCTTATTTTCAGCACAATCAGGAATCAACATTTTCTGTTTAAGCAATCCAATAATATGCTGCTGATACTTTAACATATGAAACTGGCAGTTTAAGGCCCTAATGGCCAAAGTTGCAGAAGTATATACCTTCTTACCCCATCTATCCAGCGCCCTGGAGTCTCTATCAGAGGGGGTAGGATTTTTGGCAGTAGTAGCTTTAATGCCCTTGGGTCCCTGTGAAATGGTCTCAAAATCCGCAGTAGGATTTTTAAAAAGGAACTTGTGAGAGTCTGGGACCCTGTAATATCTATTAAGTTTTCTGGCAGCAGGAGGTAAACAGTCAGTGCCAAGCTAGAATCCAAAAAGGTATCATCAACAATGTCTAGTACAGGAGGTATGGCTAAAGGCCTGTGCTGGGGCAGGAGTAAGAAATCCCTAAGCCTCTTTTTAGAATCAGAGAAATCCTGACTTTCCCAACAAAATGCTCCCAGAGTATGCAAGGTTTCACCAAAAGAGAAATCCTCTGGGGGAGAAGCAGATGGAATAGAGTCCTCAGCATCAGAATCCTCATAGGTAGTTAAGGGTAAATCCTGGTCATCAGAGGAAAGAGAAAATTCAGAATCCTGGTCAGAAGTATCACAAGCAAACTCAGTCCTAGGTCTCTTAGAGGGTGAAGGTTGGCTTCCCCTAATTAAAGTAATAAGGTCTTCAGCCATTCTTATTTGTTTTTAGGCATAGAGGCTTGACCATGCAGTCTGGGCATCCATTTTCTAAGCATGGTTCGAGATTTAGGCCTTGAAGAAGAAGATGGCATTGGTTTAATACGCAAGTCAGTAGGCTGGAAAACACCCTCAGAAGCCGGTGCCTGCACAGCGGCACCGGACACATCCAAGGCAAAGACATCCGCAGGTTCCACAGTTGAAGCATCTCACGGCATACTGGACTCCGAATGGGTCTCAGTAGAGGCCTGCAAATCTGAAGTAGCAGGTATCAGGGGCTGCGAAAGCACCTCACTGAGTACTGGCGAACTGGCTTAGGAGAAGCGTCATCGACAGCTTTGGATCTAGGCGGCCTGTCTCTATCTTTGCGTTTTTTCAGAATGTCGGTAGTCGGATGGCTTACCGAAGACATATCAGTATAATTGAACCGAACACCAAAATATTTAGAAGCGAAAATATACCGACGATGGATAGTTCGTTGTTTAAATAAGGCACAAAACTGACAGCGAGGTACATCGCGGTCAGGGCCTAGGCAAGGAGTAGAGTAGGAATGAAAATCTTTATGAGGTATTTGCTTTCCACAAGTAATGCAATTATTTACTTTTACTGACATCGGTTAAGAGCAACAAAACGTTTCCCCAACAGGGTACTTAGCTTTTAGTTGAGGTTCTGAAACTCGAAAACAAAAATTTCAGGAGTCGGCCGACTGGCACTTGCGAACTGCTTCTGCTTTGGGCCCCACACGGCAAGAAAGACTGATGTAATGGCATCGGCTGCATGTTTTATACACCTGATGACTTGACGTCTTGGAAGAAGAGACAGCAACCGACACAGGACCCAAGACTTTGTTAATCAGGCCGACTGAGGGCTACTGCAAGCAGATAACCCACATGTGATGACTGCAACAGTGAAACACTAAGAACATCTGGACAATAAAATCCTGACTTTCACCAGCCTCAACACAGATGTCCGGTGGAGGCGGTAGAGCTGAAGAATCTGACAAAGCTTTCTTGGTCTTTTGCTTATCAGACGGCTGATTTGGGCTGGGAAGATCCTTCCATAGTGTCTTTAACCAACAGTTTAAATCATTAGTTCTGTAAGTAAATTGCAAGACAAGGGAAGAAAACAGACTACGTAACATCTTAGGGACAAAAGCTTGAGAAATCTCACAAGACGTTTTGTTGTGGGAATAGAACAAACACTGCCAGTGAAGGTCTTTTTGGGGAATCGGTCTCCCACACTGGCATTTTCCCTTTCTGGATGACATGAAACCAAGAACCAGAAACAAGGCAAAACAAAGATAAAATAAAAAAATAAATAAATAATTAAAACAGGGCACTTATCTGACAGGGGTTGGTAACCAGCAGACGAACAAGCATTCAGACCAATCAAAGATGGCATTTGGACTGGCTGGAAAGAAGTTTTGAAGATGGCATTCCGGTTGTCACCTTTATGCTGTACGCTGTGCACGGGGAGCGTGTGTGTGATGTACGGCACACCCATTACAACTTAAAGGCTTTGATATACTGGCCGGAAATCAGGCTGCCCTTGGCAGGGAATCCTCTTTTGTAAAGAATACTGCAACAGTAATATGGAAGGGCATCTTTAAAGGCTTCTTTCTAGGCCCAGAGAACATGGTTTGGCAACAAACAACATACTGAAAATTGGGAAAAAGATCCTTAATGCTCTTCTGCCAACATCAGGTACTATTACAAAAGAACTGCTACAAATCATTTGGCCAAAGGGCTTTTTCTGCTGAATGGAGAAATTCAAAATAAGTAAGAAACTGCTTGCGAATACAGCTCAAACATAAGATCAAATGTAGAGTGACTTTGCATGATCAGGGTAACAGTATTTTATGCTGCTCAAACTAAAGCCTGGAACTGTGTGGCAGTCAAGAACACCAAAGTTTCTAGTGCAGCACAATGAAATACTAGAAATGTTATCAGTCTGGACACAAGTGTGTCTTAATAAACCGAGGTCTATTTTCTGTAAAGCAGGCCTTTAATACAGGAAAATCATATGAAGGACATGTGTACAAGAGAATCTCAAAAAGGAGCAACTGAAGTTAAAAAAAGAAATGGAAATTCTGGAATGGATCTGTGGTCTAGAAAGTTAAAGCCCAGATTGCAACATAATGAATCCAACATAACAAGTGACCCATATACCAGAGATGTAAGCTCCAAAGGGTTGGAGTGAGCAGCAAACACCAATTCACTATATTTTATGAGCGAAGTAGCCTGGTCCACTGTAACAGTTCTACTCAGAGGAGGCTGGGTACCAAGGTAAGAAAGCATAAAGGACTCTTCCTCATGCTCCACACTAAACAGGCACAGATTAAGTGCACATACAGAAGTGTATATGCATCAGTGGGCCCAGTACATGCATATTAGACAGCTGTGTGGAGAAACAGGCAAGCGAAAAAAAAATCCAGTGATACCTGCCCACACAATGGACCATGCATGAAGACAGGTGAGAAATGGTACTCAATAAGCAGAGAAAGAAAACATGGAGGCACTGGGGAGAAGGTGCACAATACAATGATGAAAGAAGTGGGTGATGAGGCAATGGAGACAAGGGAAATGAAGAAACTGAACACAAGTTACCAGGAACACAGTGCAAAAAGGTAGTAAAGGTACACAGGATCTATGAAACTGAGACCAAAGTGATTTCAGAAAGATAAGAACAGCTACCACACAGAGCTTTGAATGTTATGGACATACTTTTTTAATGAAGGGTGAGAAGGAAGACATCAAGTGGTTTATTAATTATATAAATTCAATTAATGTGAATACAGTTGTTGAAAGAGACAGATCTGAGAGTCTGATGGAAGCCTCATTTGATGTACTACTAAAGGATATCAAAACTGTTTGGAAAGAACGACTCCATTATGAGAACCTAAAGCACAAACTGATCAAGTCAAACTTGCCCCCCAAAAAAAAAAATAATAATAATCCTTCAGAACCAATGAATGACATTAGCCAATAATGCCAATTTTTTGGCAACAGGTAAGCCCTCATCAACCATACCTCTCAACCTCTTAGATCAAGAAATCTGGACAAAGCCATAAAGAGGGGGACAAAGCCCCCTCTTACAAACCTAGAAAGTTGATAGAATAACTAGTTTTCTGTTAGCATAAATTTTCTGAAGGGTACGAAGTCAAACTCTAATGTCTGTCAATATTTTCTGACTTCAGTCCTTAATGACTTGCCAATGATTTACCAGATACTCACAATTTCATTAAAAATGGATCAAAAATATGAAACAAAAATCTGGGCATTCCGCAAAAAGCTATACAGATGAGAGGTATGTTGTCAACCACTAGGAGGCAAAACCCCCATACCTCTCTTTCTTACACATACTAATTCTATAGTCGCACTTCTGTAGGGAAAAAAGAAGCATCCTGGAAGGGTGACAAATGTCTCAGAACTGTGATCTCTATTTATAGCCAATAAAGAAAAAATATTACAGGACTTGTGCATCCAAGAAGTTGGGATTGGGAAGGTCACATTACTAGACTTACCATTTAAAAACAGGAGAGCTCCCATAAAGAACGTATTATGGGAAGAATGAACACAGATAAATAAATGACTCATATTGACTTATACCATATTATGCAGAAAAAGCAAACACAGATAAAGAATAAAGATGTATGCATATGATGCCCCATATACAAATGCAGACCAAATTATGGAAAACTGACAGGCACTAGAGGTATATTTAATATGTGAGAATGGACAAATTGCACTAGAATACTGGTTTGTAGGAAAATTACTAGGACATTTAGTAGAATTACCATGCAATTCTCACATGTATGAAGCACACTATGGAACGATTAGCGATTAATCCTTTTTTGCATTCAGTTTTTCAAATTAATACAAACAGGGTAGAATATTAAGTAAGAGAAATAACATTATGCATTACATGCCTACTTGGGAAAGATGATGTTTTACAGTTTTAAAAGGTGTCAGCTAATAAGCGAAGCACAGACTACATGTTTTTTGAGAGCTCATGTACAGCATGGAGGCTGCAACAAAATGAAAGGTATTTTTGTTGCCAAAAAAATTAGGAAGCTGTGTATAAAAGGAGAGGTGCCTTGCAGGACAGGCAATGCCATTACACAGTAGCCATCAAAGAGGGGATGATTTAAGAACCTTTAATACTTTCGTCAAGCCCCTTTAATGAATGAAGATATTTTACAAAAGTGAATGCAGTGAAAGCATACTGGCTCCATGGAAAAAAAAAAAAACATGAACTTAATGAGGCTTACTTCCAAGCTACACAGTCATATGCTTCTGGAGAGACAGGATGGCATCAGAGCACCAAAACGCAGTGGAGCTCATGTGCCTTAAGGTATGCCAAATGAGTGGTCCCTCTGGAGAAGTGGAGGACTCCTCTGTTCCTGACCACTTTAAAGTTGACAGCCTACAGATCGTCAGATACCTCACATAACACTGAGATGGATGACGTCACATGCACCTAGCAAAAGTGAGCTCAAGTGCACCTTAAAAGAGGCAAACACACAACTATGTCAAGAATAGTGGACAAAACTGCTGCCTGCCAAAGGTGGCACACAATACAGAATGACCTCTTCAAGTCTGAGAGATGTATTTCCTATGAGCACAGATACACACATTCCTTTCTATCTTTCAAGAATTTAGTACAGGATTTGTTTGGGAGAAAATGCATCCATTCATTACATTTTCATCACCTCCTTATCTGAATCAGTGCTTCAGGGAACCAAAGCCTATCCTGGCAAGCAACAAGTATAATGCGGGGAGAAAGCTTAAAATTATTACTTACAAATTGTTTACATACCATTTGGGAAATGTTATTAGCTGTTACTCAGGATGAAGGATTAATGTTAATGAAAACTACAATTTACATTTACTTTACAAGAAGGAGTATGTGACAGAACTTTAACAATGTTCACATCTTTGGATCTTAACATTAATCTTTTTGCCCTTTAGGGACAGTGCTTTCACTTGTCCAGACACAGAATGAGGCTCAAACACTTTGTTTATAAGCACACCCTGAAAATGCTACTGAAATTAAACATTCTAAGAACTGTAACAAGCTTGAACTAGAATATTGGGAAGTAAAAATGCTCAATACACAATGATAAAGCTCTAAGCAGACAACCAGAATGAGCTACAAGGGTACAATAGTCAGATATTTAATAAAAATATATATATATATATATATTTTAGCACTTCCCATATCCACGCTGACTAATGACTTCATCAGCAGAGAAAAGATTAAACAACTTTTTATGAAATGTGTGATTATTCCACCCTTGTAGTTCATTTCTAGTTGTTGACTTAGTAATCTAGCACTGTGTATTGACTTCTTTGCATTAGTTGCTTAATTTTTGTTTTGGTCCTAAATAAAAAAAGTCCTAGTCTCATAGTGTCAAAGGTTTGGCTTCATAAGCAAAGTTTACACCAGGGTTTGAAATATTATAAGCACATACAGGTGTTGTGTTTGAAAGCCAAGTAAAATAAAAACATTCTACTGATTTGACCATAGCTGCTTTGAATGGTAAACCCTGAAAGGTTCTTCTCTGAATGCAGTTAAGATATTTGGAAAGGAACATTTTGCCATTAAAACTGTAGTGATTTTGAAATGCTGCATTTTATGTAAATACTAGGAAAGAACAGAACAAAAATGCATGCTGAAGACAGACAGCAGAGTACCACATAAAAAGAATGAAATAGCACAGTATAGCTGCATAAAGAAAGGAATATCTTCTTGATATACAGAAGACATTCACATCTCAACTACACATTCATTTTCATGGGAACTCAAGATCACATTCTCAGGAAATGGTATAATGCTGGCCCACTAATAACCTATTGGAGACTACAAAAATAAGCACAATCATCTTAAAATAATAGCAAAGTGTGAAACTTACTGTAACAGATGTGTGTAGGGGAGTACACTGCACCCCACCCTTCTTATATACGCACCAACTCAAGAGATGGCAGTACTTTGTAGAAGAGGACAATACTCAGATACAGCAATGTTAGACTTAGGATTAATTTCCCTGTGACTGCATTCAAATTCTTGCAGTTCCACTAATCACACTTATGGTCTTCAAACAGACTGCAGAAACCCTGGTCCACTAGCAGGCAGGCAGCCCAGCTATGAAACAGCAAACTCAGTTAGTATGCAAGTCTGGGTTCAAGGAACAATCAGAAAATGGGCTGAATGGAGATAGAGAATTAGCAAGAGAAAGAAAATATTACTGCTGGAACTAAACTAATTCTCAAGTCTTTGTGAAGAGAGAGAGGGAATTAGCAAGAAAAAGAGAACAGTATTGCTGGAACTGAATTAATCCTCAAGTCTTTGTGAGTAACTTAATATGCTTTTATAAAATTTCACCAAGATTACACTGATATAATGGAGAAATGTAGGCCAAAAATAAAAAAAAGCCCACACTGTTATCAACAGTGGGGAAAACCCAGTGCAGAATTCTCAGAACATGAAAACATTCCTACCACAGGGCTGGGCAAGGCTAAAGTTGAGGATGGCCCTCCTGTGGTAGAAGGATGCAATCCACATAAAAACACAAAAATGAATAGGCCAAGCAAGAGGTAAAAAAGTGGACTGTTGAGGATAAGAAAGAGATTAGTTATTGTTACTATCACACAAGAAAAACAATTTCCAGACAGAGGATACATAGCAAACTTAGGAAAAACTAGAAAAAAAAAACTTGCAAAGAAAACCTTCTAAAGGTTACAGATTATAATTTTAAGATCTTTAATGCACCAGACCAGGGCAAAACATTATCTAGGAGAAGAAACACTGGGCTGCCTGGAAAAGGAAGTGATAATGGAAGGAAGACATAAGGAGCAAAAAACAGAGGCTACTAAAGAGTACAAGAAAGAATCATGGATATTGGAAAGAAAATGGCATTTGATATGGTACATATTTACACAAAATAAAAAAAAAAACTACTCAATATAAAAAATGCAACTTCAAAAATATTTGAAAAGAAATACAAGCAAAGACATTCAGATATGGTAAATTGCATAATTAAAAAAAAAATAACATACTAGTAGAATCTAATTGAAAGCAAGGTGAATAAGGAAGGTGGAGATTAAAGAAACAGGAACTGAAGTGGCAGACTATCCTCAAAGTAAACGAATTAGCATGGAAACTCCAACACGGGCAATTTCTTAACAAGATGAACAAATAAGTCCCCAGATTGAGGAACAGCGGATGGAGCAGGATGCACCTGAAGAAGGCATACCACTAAGTGATGTTCTAGAACATTCTATACGAGACTTGCACAAAAGTCCAGAACTCTAGAACTGCACAGCAAGTGAAAAATCAGAAAACAGTGAACGCTCTGACAGAAGCAAACTTGATGGATTAATGAGGCCTCAGATGGAGCAGGATGCATCTGAAGAAGATATGCCACTGGGAAATGGTCTGGAACTTTCTGCAGGATATTTGCATGAAAGTCCACTTAGAATGGTGCAGTAAGGGAAATGGAAGGAAACAAAGAGCAAACAGGATGTTTTCAGTCCAGAAGAAAATGAGCTAAGGGAAGACCTGCTTGATTTAATAGACTGACAGACATATGAAGATAGATGAAAGAAATAAATTACAGAAAGTAAAAGACACAAAATGTTAGAAGACTGGTACAGCACATGAACATAGCAATTGGGACTATAAGAGAAATTTATCTGATGTAACAGAAATAAATAGGACATACTGCTGTGCAACTACACAAACAACAAATAAAGTGTTACCACAAAAATGTAGAGTAACAAGGAAAAGAAGGGAAAAAGTAGAATGCCACTTTGATTAGTTCTTGCCCTAGTTGCATTAAAGTTTTCTCTATCACTGTTAAAAGGGAACAGATTATCAAATATTCATAGAAAGATAGTTGTGGTAAAAGCAAATCAATATATTAAAACAGACCTGGATTTATCATATACTATTTGCAACAACTAACTAAAAATATCAGCACAAGCAGAAAAAAATTAGAAGGTATTCAGATAAGTACAAAACAAGCAAATCATAGCTGATCCAAAAAGGTTTTCTAGAGAACTGGGAAACAAACAATAGAACCATCACTAAAAAAGAAAAACAACTGGTACATTTTGGAGAAGCATTTATGAAAACCCTGTCAAACATAAACATTTCAAATGGACAGGAGAGTTAAAAGAAACAGAAGCTCTTGTATAGAGATATGACTGGAAGTAGTAACTGACAGAGAAACAGAAAATTAAGATAAGCTCATAAATGGAAAACCCTAGAACTAGATGCAATACAGATCTTCTGGCCAAACATATTAACATTTTTAGTCAAAGATTTAGCCCAGAGTAAAAAGTTACTTGTATACACATCCAGAACAGACACCAACCTGGTTAACAAAAGGAAAAAAAATACTCCTCTTTAAAAGTTAACCAGCAAGCCATCCCAAGAACTATGGACCAAAAACTTTCCTTCCAGACAATATATAAATTAGGTACTAACACTGATGTAGAGTTTATACTGCGGTGGTGGTGGTGCGGTAGCGTTGTCGCCTCACAGACGTTGCCCGTTCGATTCTCAGTTAGAGCGTCTTCTATGTGGCAACATGCATGAACGGGCATTCCTTCGTTGAAGGTTGTGTGTTAGGCCCGGCAAGCCAGCACGTAAAACTCTACTGCCAATCATTAGCGGACCGGAGTTCCGCTGTGGCGACCCCTAACCGGGAAAAAGCCGAAAGACAAACAAACTGATGTAGAGTTTATAGCCATCTGGAAAAAAATCTAAGCAATAAAACAAAAAGGTACTGAAAAAGCAAGCAACGTGGAACAAAGGATCATCTATTGCTAAACAAAATCATACAAGAGAAATGTAAAAAACAAGAGAAGAATCTAAGTATGGTATGGATAGTCTACAAAACAGCATTTGCTAGTATCCCACATTCATGGACTATGGAATGTTTACAGATTTACAAGATACACTTTAAAATGATTGATTACACTACAGTGATTATGAAACCGTGGCAAACCACTTTGCAACTGAACAATGTTAAAGGGCAAATTATTATCCAGAGGATAAAAATTTAAAGGGATATTCCAGGGTGATTCTTTGTCACCACTGTTGTTTTGCCTTGCCCTGAATCTATTATTCTGTTTACATAACAGACTAGGCTACATTTACAGCTCAACCTCCAGTAACCCTTGTTCAAAGATAACGCATCTACTTTTTGGGGATGATTTAAAATGTATAGTTCATTAGATCGTGATCTGAATGTATGCCTCCAAATGGTTAAAATGTTCTCAGATGACATAAGAATGCAGTGTAGTTCTGGTACATGTGCAAAAGTAACATTTCCAAATGGAAAGGTGCAGCACCAACAAAATATCAGCCAGGGACAGAAATGTGATATAAAACAACTTGAACAGAAGGGAATGGATAAATATTTGCAAACTGATGAAGGGTCAGCAATAAAACATGAACAAGTGAGAGCAAAACGTAGTAAGAAATATTTCAGAAAAGTGAAGGTAGTAATGAAAATTGCCCTGATATCGATGAAAAGTCCAAGTTATAAATCAGTTTGCTCTTCCTGTTCTAACTTGTAGTTTTGGTGTGACTGATTGGCCACAAATAACTTTTTTCAGTTGGACAAGGAAAAGAAAAACGCTTTATGATGACTAATAAATGAAGACTATAAAGCAGTACATATCAAGATTATATATCCCCCCTCACTGTGAAGGGTTAGGGACCTCCTTGAGACTGACTAGATGTACAGGTCTAATTGTGGGACTGCATACGTATTTGCTGACCTCATCAGATCCAAACATAGGTAACATTCTAGATCATGAAAGCACAACTCTAAGATGACATATTTAACTTAGTTTAGCAGAAGCATTTGAGAAAGGAGTAGGAATGGAAATCAAACCAGAAGTAGATGATAATCTACTGAAAGTACCAAGGAGAAAGAAAAGAAAAAATATAAAGGACAAGAAGAAAACAAAATAAAATTGGAAAGCCCACACAGTGTCAACTACAGAGAAAGTACAGTTGTGTAAGTAAACTTCCCATAATAGTAGACTGTTCAACAAAACACTGCTGCAGTAGCCTTGGCTATATGGGTTATATCCTGCACAGCTTCCAAAGCTTTAAGGCATCTTCTATGCATCCACACCACTGACCATTCAAGCAGAGCTGTAGAAAATCAATAGGCTGGGTGCCAAGCCCTACAGAACTTTCATGCCACCTGAAACAGCCCTGAATGAGAACAATGCCAGCTATATAAAAATCTATATCCACACCATGGCAACAAAAAATACAAAAAATATGGGATACAGAGGGAGGAAGCAGCTACTGTAGCAGTGATCAAACATCTATTTGTATGCTTACACAACTATACTTTGTTCACCATTTCATCTTTTCATTAGCCTTAATGATATGGGTGGAATACCATAGCTTATACAGACTGGAAGGAGGAAGGTTGATGTTCCAGAAATTGTCCTAGCAAAGCCTACTCTAGACCTGGAAAAGGAATTGAGTTTGTAATGCTTTGTAAAAAATTTAAACAGACGACCAAGTTACTGCATCTAGAGTACTTCTATAGTCCACCACTTTCCAAAAAGCCACTGGTGAAGCCAAGACCCTATTAGAATGAGCTTTGACTTGCATGGATTTATCTGCTATAGCTGGTACAACAAAACAATAACATGAGACAATCATTTGGAAATTATCTGCTTTTACACATCCTTTTTTCTTACTTTCATAAGGAATAATTGATCAGAGTCTGAAGGTTTTAATTCTGTCAAGATAATATCTGAGCTGTGTGTGGACATCCAAAGTAAGAAGACTCTATTCTCCCTAACTTTTTGGTTCTGGTAAGAAGACAGGGAGATAGCCTGGCTGAAAGTAAAGTCAGATGCTACTTCAGGCATAAATGAAGGATTAGTTCTCAAGGATACCCTTATCCTTGTGAAAAATGAGATAAGATGACCTATTATGAGAGCTTCCAACTCAGACACTCTTCTTGCAGATGTCAGAGCAATCAGCAAAATTGATTTCCGTGCTATGAAATTCAAAATCATCCTGATAATCTAGTTCAAATGGAGCAACAGATAATATTTCCAAAAAGTTAACATCCAAGAAGAAACCATCTGTTTCTTAGGTGGACAGCTACATAGAATCCCTTTCAAAATATTTTTTTAACATAGGAATGCAATGAAAGGGGGCAGTCCATTGCAGACGATGTGAAATGGCTGATAAATGAACTTTGAGAGGAGTAAGAAAAGCCAAAGGATGATAATTCACATAAATACTGCTGAGCTAGAGAAATACAAGCCTTAAAGGGTCCTAGTTCTTATTTCAACACAGACTAGACAATCTTTTCCATTTAACAATATACAATTTCTGAATAGCAGGTTTCTTTGCTTCTTTTGATACCTGCTGCATAACATCAGAATACAGACAACAAAAAGGTATTAAAATTCTATCATCCAAGCAGCTAGTTGAATCTGTTTCTAATTAGGGTGGATCAAACAACCCCTGTCTTGTGTAAGCAGATCCAGTCTGTGTAGAAACTTGTGGTAATTGCTCTTGGCCATTTCCAAAAGAAGAACCACTGTTGCCTGGTCCAGAAGACAGTCAACAACTACACTGATCTTTGGAGAGCCCTTCAGAATCTTCAGAATTATCTTGGATATCAGTGGAAAGGCATACACACACATTCCTGTTCAAGAAAATGAAAATTCATCTGTTTTCCAGGTCTGCTTGCAGAGAATCCTGGAGCAGAATTTTCACAGCTGTTTGTTGTGAAGGAAGATGAAAATATCTAACTCCCCAAAGCTGGATAAAATCCTGGAAGACCCATGATACAATTTCCATTCATCATGGACTGTTCTGATCATCCTTAGATTGTCTGCCACAATGTTTTGCTCTGATGGAATTTTAAGATGCCTGTAGATTGTGACTGTGCTATACTGCTAGATTCCACGCTACCATGGCTAATCTGGAATCCCTCTGTTTATGTGCCACATCACTGTGGTGCTGTGTGTAATCACTTGTAATGGCTCTAGGGACCATACTCGATTGAGAGCATTTATGACTGCCTTTTTTTTTTTTTTTTTTAATACTATCAAAAACCTGGCACTTGTCCCAGAGGACCCCCCCCCACCCAATAAAGTTTGAGGCATCCATAGTTCCAGACTGTGCTGGAGATCAACAGGGAAATGGGAGACTTGGACTCAGATAAAACTGGTTTCTCCACCAAAGTAGGTCCTCTTTCACAAATCCCAAAACTTGAATATAGAATGTCAGGGAATACTGATGTTGGGACCATAGAAATTTCAGGCATTACTGAATCTTTACATGTAGAGTCTGTACAAAGGAGTCATGAGAATCATGGATGCCATGAATCCTGGTATGCTGGGAAAAATTCCATTGTTGGAGGTCCTGGAATTAGTGGAGAAATTCAGGAATAGATCTAGATACAGACCTAGTTTTTCCTGAGGAAGAAAAGCTCTTTGAACTCAGGTACCCAAGAGACACCCCGGAAAGCAATCCTATAAGAAAGACTCAAACAATTTTTTAGAATGTCCTGAAAACTCAGTCTGTGAAGGAGATCTCTTACTCAAGTTAGAGATTCCTGATCATCTGAAAAAGACTCTGTAAAGATAAGCAAGTTGCCGAAATAAGAAAAAAATGTGAATACCTTCCAGCCTACAATAGGCTATCACAGCAGCTAGACACTGTGTTAACACCCCTTGGAGCAGAGGATAACCCAAAGGGTAATGCAGAGAACTGACAGTGTATTCTAGATGCACAAAACCTTGAAAAGGTTTGAAGTCTGAGGCTAAAGGAATAGGATAAGCATCCTTTAAATCTTGAGTTACAGAAAAACTGTCTACCCCTTTCTATCGGAGATATAGGGGGTCAGACCCAGGGTGAATTTCAAATTCCCCTTCAACTGGTCAAGGTACATATAAATATTGTTAGGGGATGGACTCTGCATCACATGGATGGGGATCCTGTTCCAGATCATGGGGATACTCTGACATCTGTCTCGCCAACATGTCCTATTTGTGTCACAAGCAACATTTAAATCCTTGGATCTACTGGTTGATATGCTGTTCTCTCCCATACTGGCGAATACCAGGTCCAGTATGATTGAACCTTCAGTGGTTGTGTGCACTATCTGGTCAAGGAGTCCAGGAATCATTGTACCTGTGACTATGATGCAGTGTATGTTTCCCAGTCTACAGAGGAGTTGTTAAATTCTCCCATGAATAGGGTATTTGGTTTAATGGCGAGTGTAACCCAGTAGGTCTGGGTACGATCTATGGGATTCTTGGGACACAGAAGGTGACCTATAGCTTGCTAGGATATGGTACAGGACTTTTTCTAAGGTGATTTGCAAGTGGATACATTTCAGAGCACATTCCTGTTTAACCAACCAAATTATACTTGTTGCTAATCTAAATGGAGACTCCTCCCTCCCATTTTCCCTGTCTGTCCAGCTAATGGTTTATATATGTGTAAGGCACTGAAGCCTTGCACTGCTGGAATACTTTCTAAGAATTTAAACCATGTCTCATTAACTGGACGGATGTCTATATTCTTCAGAGAAAGGAGAACTTGTAGGGTATGGAATTTCTTGTTTAGGCTCCCAGCACTGAGCAGTAACACCTTTAGGTTTATTTTGGGGTTTATTTGCAATGTTGTTAGGTTTGTCAATTTGGCATTTCCTAAAAAAGACTATAAGGGTCTGGATAAAGTTTTAGCTAATCCTTGGCAGCCTATGGGAGACAGGTGTAGACCATCCTTTGCAAACCAATGTGATTTGTTAATCATGTCCTCCCATGCTGACAAATACTGAATCCCCCTGAAAAGACACCAAAAACTAAAGCAATTACTGAAGTCAATCCTCTTTTGTTCATACTGTGGCATCATCCTTGGTGAAGGTAGAATGCTACTAAATGCAAGGCACATACTTGCCTGAGGCACATGTTCAGAGACATCAAAAATGTCTCTCTTCATACCAGTCCAGGGAAGTATGTCTCAGATATAATAATCCCAAAGACAAAAGTAGTGTTAATCACTGAAACCACTGTACCCAGTGATTACAGTGTCTTACGTACTTGACAGACACAAATTCATAAAATACATGGATCTGCAAGCAGAAATTAGAATAATATGGAAAAATGATAGCTAAACAGTTCTAATAGTAGTAGGAGCAATAGGACTGAAAGACTTTGCAAGAGTGCTTAAAGATGCTAATAATGCAAATAACCCCATATGGACAGCAGGAGGAGGTAATTCCGGGAACATTGCTGTTTGGAAAAATTTAAAATGATTCACCAAGTCAACAGCAATCTGTTCTTCATTCCAGGGGAAGGCATAGTATGCCACCAGGCAACTTTCCTTTGCTGTAGAAGGGAAAGAGATGCCAAGATAAATAATGTTGCCTGTCCTAAGATGAATTAGTGTGTCATGCAGTGAAGCATGCCGCAATCCCTTTCCTGTCACTACACCTCAAGCCAGCATGCTAAGGGAGAGTGCACAGCCAGCTAACAGCATCACAAGAACAGTTCAATACCAACAAGCTAACTTCATGTTTCCAGCTACAGGGCTGGCAGCACTCCTGTGAGTTGAGCGGGCAATCACACCTGCCATAGTACTATGACTGGGAATATCAGGATGCATGGTATCTCCTTAACAATAAGAAAATCTGGGAAGCTTAGAGAAGTTGAAGTGAATGTTATTTCAGCCCATTATGTACGTGCTAGGGTGACAAGGACAGCAAAACTCTCTGCCAGGTTTACAGGCCTGGTAACCTTTAAAATGCTTCAGTGTAGGGCACCATTTTTGCTGCATTACAGTTATTAGAAAATGGAACATGTTTTTAGTATACAGAGTTGAAATTAAACCATATTTCAGTAAAAAATGAAATTTTATCTATTTAAATACTTACATTTTATCAGTCATTTAAGCCGTTTAACACATGCATACTTTTAAGTTTATTAAGCAATTTCATGGTATATTCATGGTAAAATTGTACACAAGAATCATCGACAGTATGGAACCTAAACCTATTGTGATAATGCTTGCAAGTCTCTGTAGAGGTGCAAAGGTCTAATTTATGTACCTAGTCTATCTGGCAGTACTTTGTGTATTTAATTTACTAATAAAAAGTATTAAAATCAAAGCAAAACATTAAGCAAACTCATACAAGCCCTTCCACTGCAAACAATTACTTACTGCTCTTTGATTTTATTGGCTGCAGTTCTTCCAACTTCTTTTGTATGCGATTGGGCCTTGCATCCATGCCAGAGGTAGATAATGGCTTTATTTACATTGAGAAGGATCATAGATGTTCTAGATCGCAGGCTGCTGCAGTGACAAGCTACTTCCAACAAGTTTCCTTCAACAGGCAGCTCCCCTCGAACACAATACAATCGCCACTCACCTGCAGATATGGAGACAAGACACAGATTTTATACTTGTTGATAAAACTAAAGCTTCTTTGGAAGAAACATGCAGATTTGCATATGACATCTTTAATGGTGACCGTAGCATCTGAACCAGTGCCTGGCAAGCTGAGATGACGACTTTCACTGAAACAAATTAACTCTGAACTTTTACCATATAGTCTCTTGCCAGTCTGTTTAGAATTGTCCTTGTAACAGAAATTACCAAAATTATGCATCCGAGTTGTTTTTGGTATCTTTTCATGTTTCCGATCACTAAAGTATGTATGCTGCCTTAGAAGAGTCAACAGTTTAAAAATCTACAACTCTGCAGCTAGAAGTACAAGCCTGCAAATGTCACTAAAAAATACTGGTATTAACTATATCCTTTAGGTGGGATTTTTTTTTAATTATATCAAACTGTGCAAGCTACTTTACATTTTGTTGGATCAGCAAGTAGAGATGCACATGCAAGTGTAAATTAATGCCTGTCCTATAGTTTTCTTCACACTAAAAACATCCTTTAATGTACTTGTCTCAGTCACATCTATGACACTACAGATCAACACGAGACCACAGCATGCAACAGAGAAACATTTGTAGTCAACGCCAATGACAAAATTAAGATTTGAAAGGCACATTAAAACAGTGGGAGTTCCAACAAAAATAAACTGAACAGATATGTTTTATTTTAAGTCTGTGAAGTGGAATAGTTAGTTGAATTGCTACTTTTCCCCAAATGGAACTGCTGTGGCAGTAATTTAAAAAGCAATAAAAATAAGGTTGGCTAATATTCCATACTTTTTACTTTTTTGCCTAAATGGGCAGTCAATACAACAGGTATATTGCATAGGCAGGAAACCATAACAATACAACTGTATGGGTAGAACTCACAAAGATTGCTTGTATAAAAAAAGTGTAATTACATTACAGTACCACAGCAGAACAAAGTTGCACAGACACTTACTTTAAACTCTAGATCTCCAAAGGTTTGCTTAATCAGGTTAGCTTTTGGCTAGCAGCCAGTCTTCCACAAGGGGGTGCTCCATTACTAGGACTCAAGAAGTCTTCCACAGCTGCTGTTCTTCAATACCACTGGAGAAAACTCCTTAATTCTTTCTCACAGTCATGTTGAAGTGAGATTCATAGAATTTTACATTAATGCAAGGAACTTAAAAGCAGTCTTCTTAACAGAATAATGATTTTATTGAGATATATAAATCTATTTTCCCAGAATAGAAAAAAAAAACACTATTTTCGAGTGAGAGTGAGTGATGCTCCCTATACAAAGTAGGGTAGGGCATCCTGGACGTGAATCCTGTTTATAGTACTTCATAAAATTACATCAGAAACTTACTTTCATCAAAGTAATTAAGTCCCGCTTCACTGAAAGAACCCAAACACAAATTCAAAAGGTTTTTCCCACCTTGAACAGTATAACATTATGAATATTCAAAAAACAAAGTCCACAAGTCTAAAAGTGAATACAAGTCAGTTTTTCTTCTAAATATGCTGTGTATGTGTGTATATTATACATATATTTAGCTATTTACATAACTAGACTGCCTTTCTCTGAGCTTTCACACAGTAGGGTACTCCTAATACCAAGCTGTGCACTTATAAAGGAGCAGAACTTTCAAATTATCATTCTGATAAAGATTTGTTTTTTAATTGGATTGTACAGGTTATAGGTCACATTAAAGGTGGGAAAGTTTTGAAATGACTTATTGTGGTCTCATTTTTTATATCACAAAAACCTGGCATTTTAACACGGGTGTGTACACTTTTTATATCCAGTGTATAAGGAATGCCTTTCCAAACTTACTCAAGTCTTAGGTGGTATACCCGAAATGTAACACAGGCTGAAGATGCCCTGAATAAAAAATAAATAAATAAAAAAATAAGGATGAATCTACTGCCTATATAGAAAAATGACTAAAGTTATGGCTCAGTTTTCGAATACAATAGCCTAACTTTGTGAAGATGATTTGCTTAACCTTCCCCCCTTTATCCAAGGAGACAAATGGTTAGTTTTACTTTTTTACATCTGAAAAGTGCACAAAACACAGTATTACCTTCAGTGCCCTCCATACATTCAGCCAGGTAAATAACACTTCACCTGGACTAGACTTTTCAGATTATAAAATGCAAAAATAATCAAACTAGCTTAATATAAGCCCTAAACGTAACCTGGAAAGAAATTGAAGACTACTGCAATGAGAAACTCATTGTGGAAGACAGGAAAACTCTTCTCACCAAAAATTCAACATCTCAGAAACTCCTTGCATTGCTGGTACACTGCCAGCAAGCTTCCTCTGGCTTTTGATGGAGTGGCAGTCCATGACCACTCTCTCCCATATGCCAAGAAGGGAAATCTGCCACTGGACAGTCCCTCCATTCTTTGCTCAGCTGGCTCCTTCAACATTTGTGCCACTACTTGAACTTTGGCTTTCGAGGTCATAGTAAGGGCTTTATGCCCTCTAAATGATGTCCCCAAACCCCAAGTTATATAGGTAGCTGCTAGACAATATTTTGTTAAAAAACAAGTTCACATAAAACCAGAGTTTCAAAAAGAGGAAAAATGTAATGATCTAACACAAAGTTCAGGTCACAAGAAGGATCCTATAGGGAGGAAAATTAATCAAGTTCCCATAGAAGTATGGGTAACATCTAAATGGGTTACAGATTTGCAAAAAAATGGTTAATAAAAGGTAGCCATAATAGCCAGATGGACTTCAACTGCAGATTATAACCATGCTTTAGGATTACAAATAAACATAGTCTGCAATTAAATTAGGTAGACAGGAAAAAAATGCCAGGCCCTCTGAAAGTGTAATAAAAGCAATCCTCTTACACTTGATGTGATTATTTAACCCTGATGTGACCTTTCCTGTCAGTTATAAGCACCACTGTTAACTGATATTATACAATTTCAGTTGCAAAGTATGGTGCCTGGTTGGTTATTTTCTTATATTTAAATTTATTTAAATTCCATGATCATATTTTGGATTCAAAAACTCTGTTCAGTTTCAAGCTGGGCAGCTTCTGAACAGCAGGGGAATGGCTGGGTATGGACAAAAGACAGTTTGTGTAGCATGCAGAAAACTTAGCACTTTTAAGAGGAATACCTGTATGAGAGGTAGAGATGAGGACTGAATAAAGTACAGTTTTGTACCTACCATAAATGTAGATGTCCGATAGATATGCAACTGCAGACATAACATATGGGTTGTCCTGCCTCAGGCAGCCCTCGGTCGGCCGAATTCCAAAGTCTGGGTCCGGCGTCAGCTGGTGTCGCCTCCTCTCCGACGTCACCACGGCTGGAGTATAAAGGCATCGGCCGACGCCATCTTCTTCATTGTTTCTTGCCCCAGATGTCAGGTGCCCTCCTAGGAAGGCTAAATTTGGTAAATGGATAAAAATAATCCCAAACATGCACAACAGTAATAAACAGATACACCATAGGAATACCCCCAGCTAATGGGAAAAGGGGTAGGGACCCAAAAAGAAGGTTACAGAGGGGTAGGTGGGAGGGAAAATCCGACTGCAGTTGCATATCTATCAGACATCTACATTTATGGTAGGTACAAAACTGTACTATGTCCTTCAAGAATGCAACTGCAGTCAGTAACATATGGGTTGAATACCATAGCCAAGCTGGGGGTAGATGGAACTAAGATAAGGATGGTGTAGCTAAAATCCCTTGCAGGACTGCCGAGGCAAAGCCTGCTCGGGATCTGGAATATAAGGGCAGGTTGTAGTGCTTGGTAAATGTATGCACGGAGCTCCATGTAGCAGCCTCTAAAATGTCCTTTGTTGCCACTCCTCTTAGGAAAGCTGTGGAAGTGGCCATAGCTCTGGTGGAATGTGGCCTGATATTGGCTGGCACACCTTTTCCATGGAAAGAATAGCAGAATCTGATGCAATGTCCAATCCATTTTGAAATTGTTTGTTTGGAGATTGCTTTTCCTTGCACTCCAGCAGCATAGGCTACAAACAGTTGGTCAGACTTTCTGGTGGCCTTAGTTCTGTCTAAGTAGTAACGTAGTTGTCTGTGTATGTCCAAAGTATGCAGCAGCTTTTCCCCCCTATTTTGAGGATTGGGGAAGAATGTAGGCAGGTGAATAGCTTGATTTAGAGACACCCTGGAAATAACTTTGGGCATGAATGTAGGATTGGTTCTTAGAGAAACTCTGTCTTGATGAAAAATGAGGAAGGGGGGCACTGCCATGAGTGCCTGTATCTCTCGAAACTCTTCTTGCAGATGTGACTGCCAATAAGAAGGCCGTCTTCCATGAAAGAAATTGCATTTCTGAACTTGCTGCTGGCTCAAATGGAGGAAGAGTTAATTTTCCAACACATAATTGAGGTCCCATGCAGGTACTGGCTGTTTTCTGGGAGGTTTGATATTCTTTATTCCCCTTAGAAACTGTCTTAGCAAGGGATGAGAAAACACTGGAGGGTCACAGTTGTATTTTGCTGAAATTGCTGAGGCATGAATCTTTATTGAAGAGTATGAAAGTCCAGTATGAAGTAGTTCTGCCAAGTATTCTAAAATCTGAGGTATACTCGGTAATGCTGTGTCCTGACCCCTGTTGGCATTCCAGATGCTGAATCTCTTCCATTTGGCTGAATATGTTTTTCTTGTGGAAGGTCTGTGTGCTTCCAGCAGGATCTCTTGAACTGATTTTGATAGAGAGTTAGGTGGAGAAGTCATGTTAGTCTCCAGGCTGTGAGATGTAATGATTTCAGGTCTTGATGTACAGTCCTGTAATTGTGTTGTGTTAGGAGCAGGGGCCATAGAGTCAGAGGCCATGGTTTGGTCCGAGTTATGGTCAATAGCAATGGGTACCAGTGTTGCCTTGGCCAGTCTGGAGCTATCAAAATACCTGTTGGGTGTCCTGCTTTGATCTTCAGTATCACCTTGGTCAGCAGAGGCAGAGGAGGGAATGCATAAATTTTTAGAGAATTCCAGCTGAAGGAGAGAGCATCCGTCTTCCAGGCTAGAGGATGGTGAGTCCTTGTGCAGAACCTTTTCAGGTGATGATTTAAGTGAGATGCGAAAAGGTCTACATCCGGTCTCCCCCATGCCTTCGTCAGTTGAGAGAAAATGTGACGATGCAACATCCATTCGTGTGGATCCATGAAATTTCTGCTCAGGTTGTCCGCCAGTACATTGTCCTTGCCTGGTACAAACTGGGATTGTAAATGTATCTTCAGGCTCAGGGATTTTTCCCAGAGAAGCATTGTTAGTCTGCAGAGGGGATAAGAGTGAGTGCCTCCCTGCTTGTTTATGTACCACATGACAGTGGTGTTGTCTGTCCTCATCAGTAAATGTCCTTGTTGTAGTGATTTTTCGAAAGTCTCGATAGCATGTATCACTGCCAACATTTCCTTTTGGTTTATGTGCAGATGTCTTTCCTTTGGGGTCCATTGCCCCTGAATGCACCTGTCCTCCATGTGCGCCCCCTATCCATGGTCTGAGGCGTCTGTTGTAATCATTTGGCCTGCTTGAGGTCTGTTGAACGGCATACCTTTGTTTTGCTGACTGGCTTGAGCCCACCATAAAAATTCTTTTTGCAGACATGGAATAAGTGGGATTATGTCCTCTAGGCCTTGGCTGTGTTGAGACCATAGGTTTTTTAAATACCATTGCAGCTTTCTCATATGAAGTCTTGCCAAAGGTATCAGAAGGATGCAAGATGCCATGAATCCCAGGGCCTGCAGGATTTTCCTTGCAGTCAGCTGGGAGAGTTTTGCTAGGCCTTTGAAGTACTCTGGTAAATGCTGCTGTTTTTCCTCTGTGAGGTAGGCCATTTGGTTTTCTGTGTCCAGTTTGGCTCCTAAGAAGGTAATCTGTTGGGATGGCAGTAGCTTTGACTTCTGAATGTTGACTGTGTATCCCAAGGCCTGCAGTAGATGCATGACATAGTCCAAATTTTCTTTTAAGGTTCGTTTGTTGTCTGCTTGTATGAGGCAGTCGTCCAAGTAGGGGTATATTTGAATCCCCTGCAGTCTGCAGTGTGCCACTACTGATGCCAGGCATTTCGTGAACACTCTGGGCGCAGTAGATAAGCCAAAAAGCAATGCTGAGAATTGATAATGCTCTGTCCCTGCAAGAAATCTGAGGTATCTTCTGCAGCTTTGTCTGATTGGGACATGCAGGTATGCCTCCTTGAGGTCCAGAGTGACCAGCCAAGACCCCTTGCCCAGCATGGGAAGGAGTTGCTGCAACGTCAGCATTTTGAACTTTGGCACTATGAGAAAAGTGTTTAGAGATGACAAGTCCAGTATGGGTCTCCATTTGTTTTCTTTTCTTGGAACAAGGAACAGTCTTGAATAAAATCCCTGGCCTTGCTCCTGAGGAGGAACCCTTTCTATTGCTTTTATACTTAATAGCTTGGAAACTTGAGAGAATGCCTTTGCCCTTTGATGATGTGGCAGGTTTGGCATGCCTTGTCTTATTGGTAATGTGTGGAAGTGGAATCTGTAACCTTTGTCTATCAAATCCAGAATCCAGTTGTCCTTGGTTAAGATATGCCAGTTTTGTGAGAATAAGGATAATTTTCCGCCCAAGGGTGCTTCTCTTTGAACCTTTGTAGGCAGAATGAAAATCAAGTCATTGTGATTGTCCTTGTGGTGCAGCTGAACTGTCTGCACCACTTCTTTGATTTGGAGGTTGTCATTGGCGTCCCCTGTGAGATCCTCGGTATTGTCCTCTACCTCGGGCACGTCTGCTTTTTCCCCTTTGAAACTTGTCTGAGCCGGGGAAGGACCAATTCTTTGAGGGCCAGTTTCTGCTGAATCTGGGTGGCTGAACTTGAAGGAAATCCTTGACTGTCTGTACTGACTTTGCTTTTTCCTCTATGGATTTCAATACATCTTGTGCATTAGCACCAAAAAGCTTCTGTTTTTCCAAAGGTGCATCAAGTGACTTTACTTTAACATGATCAGGCAAAGACTGATCCTTTAACCAAGCATGTCTACGTATCACAGCCCCAGTCATAGCTGCCCTACATGAAGCTTCCAGTGCATCATAACCACACTGTAGAAAATGGTTATTAACCTGCTGAGTGCTATGTATATGGCCCTGTAATGCCTTTTTATCAATAGGCTCAGGAGAAGCTAACTTTTTCTGTAAATCATCCAGGAGAAAATCCTGGTACTGAAACATGTGAAAAAGGCAATTTAGTGACCTCATGGACAGGGTAGTAGAACTATATACTTTTTTATCCCATCTCTCCAGGGACCTTGCTTCCCTGTCTGCTGGCAGTGGGTTTTTGGCAGAGAAGGCAGCCACTCCCTTGGGGCCCTGTGAAATAGTTTCTAGATCCACAGAGTGGGCCTTAAAAAGGTGCTTGTGAGTGTCAGGGACCCTATAATATCTGTCCGGCTTGATAGGAGCCGGAGGAAGAGAATCAGGGTTAGCACTGGAGTCAGAGAAAACATCATCCAAGACATCCATAAAGTACAGTTTTGTACCTACCATAAATGTAGATGTCCGATAGGAATGCATCTGCAGTCCTTACAAATGGGTAGTCCTGTCGTCAGGCAGCCCTTCGGTCGGCCGGATTCCAAAGTCTGGGTCTGGCTTCTGCTGGTGTCGCGCTTCACCCGACGTCATAGCTGCAGTTCTTCGGGTATAAAGGCATCAGCCGATGCCATTTTCCTCAGTGTTTCTTGCCCCAGATGCCAGGTGCCCTCTTGGATGGCTAAATTTGGATAAATGCCAATGTTTCCAAATAGTAGAGAGCAAACACATAACATAAGCATGTATGTACATATATACAAACAAATACACCATAATAGATTCCCCCCTAAGCTAGCTGAAGGATGGCAAATACCCTAGGAGTACCACAGAGGGGAAGGTGGGTGGGTAATCCTGACTGCAGATGCATTCCTATCGGACATCTACATTTATGGTAGGTACAAAACTGTACTATGTCCTTCAAGGATGCATCTGCAGTCCTTACAAATGGGTAGAATACCATAGCTAAACTTGGGGAGGAGGAAAAAAGGAGAGATTATGGTGTAGTTAGGATCCCTTGCAAAACAGCAGTGGCAAAACCTGCTCGGGATCTAGAATATAAAGGTAAATTGTAATGCTTGGCAAATGTATGCACAGAGGTCCAAGTAGCAGCCTCTACAATGTCCTTGGTAGCCACTCCTCGTAAGAAAGCTGTGGTAGTGGCTGTAGCCCTTGTGGAGTGAGGCCTGATGTTCTCTGGAGTTTTCTTTCCATGGTAGGAGTAACAAAATCTAATGCAATTTCCTATCCATTTGGAGATTGTCTGTTTTGAAATTGGTTTTCCTTCCTTTCCTGTTGCATATGCTACCAGAAGCTGGTCAGTTTTTCTATTGGACTTGGTCCTGTCCAGGTAGTAGCGTAATTGTCTATGTACATCCAAGGTATGCAACAGTCTTTCTCCCCTGTTCTGTGGGTTGGGGAAGAATGTAGGTAGGTGGATAGCCTGATTTAAAGACACTCTGGATACCACCTTAGGCATAAATGTAGAATTTGTTCTCATGGACACTCTATCTTGATGGAAGATCAGGAAGGGTTGCACTGCCATTAATGCCTGTAGTTCAGAGACCCTTCTTGCTGAGGTGATTGCCAGCAGGAAAGCAGTCTTCCAGGATAAGTATTGTAATTCTGCTGTTGCTGCTGGTTCGAAAGGAGGAAGTGTCAATTTTTCTAGCACAAAGTTCAAGTCCCATGCTGGCAATGGTGGTTTCCTGGGAGGTTTTACATTTTAATTCCTCTCAGAAACTGTCTGAGCAGAGGATGAGAGAAGACAGGAGGATCCAAGCTGTATTCTGCTGAAATAGCTGATGCATGTATCTTGATGGAAGAATAGGACAGGCCTGTATGGAAGAGCTCTGCCAAGTACTCCAGGATGTTGGCTATGTTTACCAGTGCCACATCTTCTCCCTTTGCAGTACTCCAAATGAGATATCTTTTCCATTTTGCTGCATAATTCTTTCTTGTTGAAGGTCTACAAGCCTCAAGGATTATGTCTTTAACCCTTTGGGATAAATTTGGGTTAATTGTTCTTATGTAATGTTCCAGGCAGTTAGCTGCAGAGTTTTCAGGTTTGGATGCAGGATGTTGTAGTTGTTCTGTGTTAACAGCAATGGGATCAGGGTAGTGCCCATATTTGTTCCCGAGACATGCTCCTCAGCAATGGGTACCAATGTTGTCTTGGCCAGTCTGGAGCTATCAGAATGATCCTTGGACATTCCTCTTTGATCTTCAAAAGCACCTTGTGCATCAAAGGAAGTGGTGGGAATGCGATGCTGTCAGGTTTTCCAACTGAAAGATAGGGAGTCCACCTTCCAAGCAAGTGGGTGGTACGTCCTTGTGCAGAATTTCTTTAGCTGGTGATTGAGTGGGGATGCAAATAAGTCTATTTGTGGTAATCCCCATTCTCTTGTGATGGCTTTGAAAATGTCCGGATGCAGCATCCATTCGTGGGCATCTGTGGTAGTTCTGCTTAATATGTCTGCTAGAATGTTTTCTTTTCCCGGTACAAAAATTGCTTGTAACTGAATGTTGTAGCTCAGAGCCACATCCCATAGGTCCAGTGCCAGCCGGCATAGAGAATATGAATGTGTGCCTCCCTGTGGCTTGCAGTACTTTTCTTGCAGTTAGATGGTTCTGCTTTGTTAATGCCAAGAAGTAGAGAGGTAGTTGCTCTTTCTTTTCTGCAGTTAGGAATTCCATTTGTTTTGATGTGCCCAGCTCTGCACCCAGAAAGGTTATTCTTTGGGATGGAATCAGCCTTGACTTTTTTATATTGACTGTATATCCCAGGGCTTGCAGCAGGTAGATGACTCTTTGTAAGTCTTCTGTTAGCTTGCTTTTGTTGTCCGCTTGTATCAGGCAGTCGTCCAGGTAGGGATAAATTTGGATCCCCTGAAGTCTGCAATGAGCAATTACTGATGCCAGGCATTTCGTGAACACTCTGGGTGCAGTAGATAAGCCAAAGGGCAATGCTGAGAATTGATAATGCTCTGATCCTGCAAGAAATCTGAGGTATCTTCTGCAAATTGGTCGTATGGGGACGTGCAGGTATGCCTCCTTGAGATCTAGAGTTACCAGCCAAGACTCCTTGCCCAGCATGGGAAGAAGCTGCTGTAGGGTCAGCATTTTGAATTTTGGAACAATGAGGAATGTGTTTAAAGCGGACAGGTCGAGAATAGGCCTCCATTTGCTCTCTTTTCTTGGTACCAGGAAGAGTCTGGAGTAAAATCCCTTTCCTTGTTCCATAGATGGTACCTTTTCCACAGCTCTCATTCTTAATAATTGAGATATTTGCTTTAGAGCTTCTGCCCTTTGAGTAGGTGGTAGGTTTGGCATTCCTCTCTTTCCTGGTAGAGTATGGAAATGGAACCTGTAACCTTGGTCTATAGTTTGCAAAATCCATTTTTCCCTTGTGATGCAATGCCAGTTCTTTGAAAATAAGGTTAGCTTTCCGCCTAAGGGTGCTTCCAGTTGTTCCCTGGTAGGAGGTGCCACAGCCAAGTCACTGTGATTGTGTTGTTGTAGTGGTGGTGGCTGCGTCCGTGCCTCGCTGGTTGTTACCTTGCCACTGGCGTCCCCTGTAGGCACCCCTGGATTGGTTTCTGCCTCTTGAACGCCTATTCCTGCCTCTCTGTGTCTTAGAGGAGTCCGGAAAGGACCAATTCTTGGAGGGCCAGTTCCTGCTAAACCTTGGAGGTTGAACCTGTAAGAAATCTTTCACTGTTTGTACAGATTTGCCTTCTCTTCCATCTTTTTTAGTACCTGCTGTGCAGGGGAACCAAATAAATTGACTTTGTCCATGGGTGCATCCAAAAGCTTTGATTTGACATGGTCTGGTAATGCCTGCTCTTTCAACCATGCATGTCTCCTGATAACTGTGCCAGTCATGGCTGATCTAAAGGAAGCCTCCAGTGCATCATAGCCACATTTTAAAGAATGGTTACTAACCTGCTGTATGTTATGTACCATTTCCTGAACATATTTCTTATCTAAAGATTCTTCAGAGGACAGTTTTTAGTTAACTGGTCAAGCATAAACTCTTGATATTGAATCATATGAAATTGGCAGTTCAAAGCCCTAGCTGACAAAGTAGCAGAGGTGTAAACTTTTTTACCCTATCTCTCTAAGGACCTGGATTCCCTTTCAGAGGGGAGGGGGTTTTTAGTAGATGTAGTTGCTACAGCTTTAGGGCCCTGGGAGATAGTCTCTGGATCTGCAAAAGGAGCCTTGAATAAATGGTGATGAGTGTCCGGGACCCTGTAGAACCTATCGGGCTTAGCAGGGGCCGGAGGTAATGAATCAGGAGCAGTGCAAGCATCATTAAATGCGTCATCTACAACAGAAAGAACTGGAGGTATAGCTAAAGGCCTATGCTGTGGCAAATGGAGAAAGGTTCTAAGCCTTTTTCTGGAGTCTGAGAAATCTTGGCCCTGCCACTGAAATTGTTCCCTCATAGCATGCAAGGTTTCCCTAAAGGAAAATTCCTCAGGTGGAGAGGCTGAAGGAATGGACTCTTCAGCATCAGAGTCTTCGTAAGGGGAATAAGGAGCCTCAGGAGGGTCTGTATGTTCTGAGTCATCAGAGGAATCATCTGTGGATACTGGCTCTGGGGGCTCTGCTCTAGGCCTCTTCTCTGGAGGTGGATGAGAGGTCCTGTCTGGATGAGGCTGGGATCTACGAATTAAAGAAATGAGATCCTCAGCCAAAGAAAGCATATGGGAACTGGTGCTGGGCCTGTGAGAGGGGGGTTTGACAGGCACCGTTTTTGAAGCTTTGGCTGCTTTAGCCCTGGCAAAGGCCTTAATAGACATGGCTGCAGGAGGCCTAGCAGCTCCACGTGCAGGGGTTGAAATATCCAAGGGAATAGTGTCTGATAATTCCTGAGAAACCGCAACTGCAGGTTGGATTTCAGAAGCCGATTCCACCAGGTTAGAAGAGGCCTCAGTAGAAGGCATGTTTTCGGCTGGGGGAAGAACCGCTTGCTCGGTTTCAGCCGAAACAGAGACACTCGTGGTTGGCTTAACCGCGGTTTCGGCTGAAACCGCGGACCGCGAGTGTTGGTCCTTTTCCCTGCGTTTTTTGGTAATTTGTGAAGTCGGAGGATCCGACGGCATGATATAAGCAAAATCAGAGCCGAAAAACTGTTCTGCAAATTCCGACCGACGTCTAAGCGTCCGTCGGTTAAAAGAAGCACAGGCTAGACAAGCTGCTACATCGTGGTCTGGGCCTAAACAAGGTAAGCAGTAAGAGTGGAAATCTTTATGAGGTATTTGTTTCCCACAAGTTAAACAGTTATTCACTTTTTCTGACATCGGCTGAGGCAAGAAAGAGTCCCCAACGGGTACTTAGCTTTTTAGAAGTCTTCGAAGTAGTATTCGGTAGTAGTAATCTCTGGTTCTGACCGACCGGCACTTGCGAACAGCTTCTGCTTCGGGCACCACACGGCAAGAAAGACGGAGGAAAATGGCGTCGGCTGATGCCTTTATACCCGAAGAACTGCAGCTATGATGTCGGGTGAAGCGCGACACCAGCCGAAGCCAGACCCAGACTTTGGAATCCGGCCGACCGAAGGGCTGCCTGACGACAGGACTACCCATTTGTAAGGACTGCAGATGCATCCTTGAAGGACATCAGGTGAAATAGCTAAAGGCCTGTGCTGGGGAAGCTTGAGGAAGGTACAAAGCCTTTTCCTGGAGTCAGAGAATTCCTGACCCTGCCATTGAAAATGTTGCCTCATGGAATGGAGGACTTCACCAAAAGAAAAATCCTCTGGAGGGGAGGCAGAGGGAATGGATTCCTCAGCATCAGAGTCCTCGTAGGCCTGGAAGGATTCTTCTTGGGCATCAGAGTGTTCAGAATCCCCAGAGGCTTCATCCGAGGAGAGGTCGTCCGCCTGCTCAGTTCTGGGCCTTTTCTCTGCAGGTGGCTGGGAACCCCTTTCCGGATGAGGCTGAGACCCCCTGATAAGGGAAATAAGATCAGCCAGAGACATGATCTGCTTATCAGAAGAAGGGGCCTGGGCAGTAGGTCTAGGATGGGCCTTGGCCTGGCTTGCGGCCTTAGCACGTGCAAAGGCCTTGATGGACATGGATACAGGAGGCCTAGCAGCCCCACGTGCAGGTGTAACCTTGTCCACAGAAATGGTGTCGGGTAGATCCAGAACTTTGGTTTCCGGAGGAAAATCAACAACCGGCACCAGAGAGATCTCAGAGACCGAAGGTCGTGTTAACGCTGTGTCGTCGGCCTGGAGCGGTGGATTTACCACTTCCGAAGGGACTGGAGCACTAGCAGAGGGTTTGGGAGTAGCATCGGTAGTGGACGCGGGCCGAGGATGTCGGTACTGGTCCTTGCATTTTTTAGCAGATTGTGTAGTCGGTTGATCCGACGGCATGATGTACGCAAAGGATTCACCGAAAAAGTCCTCGGCGAATTCTGCCCGGCGCCTGAGAGTGTGCTTATTAAAGCAAGCACAGGCCGAGACATCGTGGTCTGGGCCCAGGCAAGGAAGGCAGAGAGAATGGAAGTCCTTATGAGGTATTTGTTTACCACAAGACAAACAATTATTAACTTTCTCAATTTGTTCTGACATCGGCTGAGGCAAGAATAAATGTTCCCCAACGGGGTACTTAGCTTTTAGATGTCTTCGGTACTGAAAACATAGGAGCTGACCGACCGGCACTTGCGAACTGCTTCTGCTTCGGGCACCGCGGGGCAAGAAAGACTGAAGAAGATGGCGTCGGCCGATGCCTTTATACTCCAGCCGTGGTGACGTCGGAGAGGAGGCGACACCAGCCGACGCCGGACCCAGACTTTGGAATTCGGCCGACCGAGGGCTGCCTGAGGCAGGACAACCCATAGTTCCCTTATCCATAACAGGATCAGAATATCTAATTAAAAAGCCCCATGATCTGGTTTTAGACTATAACGAACAGAATCCTGGGCAGTCAGCTTTGGCAGAGGTCTCTCCATCAACCACCTACAATGACACAACTTGTACTACTATTTTTCTTCTGTTCTGTTTTTCCTTGCCATGCCTGCTGAGCAGCAAACCATCTCCCATCGATCTTGAAGCCATTCATTCCATTGTACCTGGTATCAACAGCAAAGGGATGGCAACCAACTGGAGACACCACCATACAAGGCAGCTATGAATGATGTCTATGCCTTTTGTCTTCAACTACTGATGCAAGGTAGAAGGGCATTTCTAATAGTCGTGCCCCACTCCAGAGTGGCAGAAATGGGCACTCAAATCACTATGAAGGCATATGCTACCCCATTGGATAGCATGCTTGTACACATGATAATAGGGCTACCATCACTGGCTTGGTAGAACCAAGTAAACATCCTGAGTCTTGTATATCTGCATTGACAACAAGCCTCCTCTGCTTTCTGATGGAGTGGTAGTCCAGGAACACTCCCTCCCACCAGCTAAGAAGGTCAATCTGCCACTGGACAACAACTCCCATCCTCGCTCACATAGCTCCTTCAGTGTCTGTGTCACCAGCTGAACTTAGGATCACTAAATCATAGTAAGAACTTTATCCCCTCTACTTGATGACCTCCAAACTCAAATATGTACAAGTGGATTTTGCCACAGGCTTAGTAGCAGCCTCCGTCGTGAACTTCACCTAGCCTAAAACAGCTCTGATCAGAGATGTGCATAGGTCACGCTAGCTTGTGATGGAGGGAGATGTGGGCAATGTAGTCATTACTATTTTAGTTTTCCTTACATTCAGACCTCAAAGGTGTGCACATAATGTCATTATAGCTTGTGTGGGGAGCTGACTAACCTCGGAGACATACACAGAAGATTATAACTTGTTTAGAAACAGTGAATTGTTTAGAACCATGCAGTTATTGGTACACTACTACTACTACTGTCATTTTTCCACTTTCCTGACAATCAAACATTGGACATAAGGTGGTTATTTTGCAGGAGTGGGGGGAGGGGGGTTGAGGTAAGGAGGCATGCTGTGACATCAGACACCAACAGGGTGAAATATGTTTCTGTGCTCTACTTGTTCTTTCAGATTTGTCCCATTCAGGCAGAGTGGTACACAGAAAATGGCTGTCTTTTGGGGGTATGAGTAGGAAAGTACCTTGTATAAATGTTTAACAGCAACTGGTTTAAATATAGGACTGTAGCCATTTGTGTCTTCATCCCAGTCTAACAGTCTTATACAAGTGTGATTCACAGACCCCAGTTTTATGAGAGTGTAGGGAGGCAGGCACTATTCTCACATGGGATTTATGCATCCCTGCAAACTTTTGCTGCCTTCTCAGTTTATTGTGAACTGGTACCTTGTCAGATATGCCTTAAAAAAAAGCACACATTTCTTTTTTGCTCAAACATTTTTAAGACCATCATTGGATCAAAAGTTTGGCAATTATAACCTCATGGCTTCTGCAGTCATAGTGGTCCCAGACCAATGGCTTGATTGTATTACTTATTCCAGTTATTACACCGTACTCTTGGCCAGTTAAGGTATGTGGGAAAAAAAAGCTGAAAAAAGGAAAGCTCAAAAGTAAGACAGAAAGTTCTTCCCATAGTCAGGATTTTTGTTCGGGGCATGAAGTCAAAAGGGGAGAACAAAAAAAAATCTTAAATATACATCAAAGTATCTAGGCAAAGCATTTGCTAGATCAGTCAGTTCATCCACTCTTATGCTGCAGTGTGCCCAAGTGGGGTGTGCTAAAAGAATGAAAGAAAAAGCAAAGTTGAAGAATAAGTCTGAATTTCTTTTCTTGGTCATGACTTTTTCAGGGCCTCACTGAATCAAAAAGGTATGGGGAAAAATTCTAAAATGCACCTCATAACATGTATAACCTTCAGGGCTTCTAGGGGCTTAAAAGCCCACAGTCTACAAGCTAAAGTAAGTTACTTCCTCACAGTTATTAGAGTGCAGCCTGGCCAAATTATGGCATACTGAAGGGATACAGAAGAAAGCTGAAAAATAAGTCAATGTGTGAAAATGTAGAAGAAAATAAACTGGATGATGTGGGGAGGCCATAATGGAGAGGAACACGGGGGCACTGATGGATATGTGGGGAGAAGGGACAGGCAGCAGGGTGGGGTTCTACCACTGAGCTCTTTGCCTAAGGCACTATTTCACAAGGTTTTCTCTGATTTCTAAACAGCCTTTCAGGGTTTAGGAGGAACTTAAATTTGGTCTCAAAAGTAAACATTTTAATAAATTGTCTCCAAGAATTCTGCATTTGTGTCTGGAACTACATGAGATGTAGCATACAGATGGAAATGTACAGATCAAGCTAGATGCCAAAAAAAGGGAGTGGGACAAAAAGAAGCTATGCAGCACTACAGATCCAGAATTTACCTCTGTGGAGTATAAGTAAGGAAGTGGGGCATATGCTGTCTTTTATGACCATTAACAACTGCATCTGATGTGGCTAATGGATGAAAGTCCAAGATAGAGTACTTTTACCCACCAACTACTCTGGCTTGAAGCTTGTCAGGGGACTTCCAAGCCAATTTAATGTCATATTTAACAACTAGAAGTGGAAGAACCACCACAGAATTTGGTTCAGAGAGCTCAACTTTTAGCAGGCTGAATCCTAGATTACCACGAGCATGCCTACCTTCTGGAACATTTTGCCAATGAACTCAGAGGCATAGCTTACTCATCCAACACCTGGAGCCATTCCCCAATCTTGCACCCTTTAACATTGCTGAGTAGGGGAAAAAAAAGGGCTATAATCTTATCCGGTGCTCCAGAAATACAGGAGCCTATCAGTTCAAGTTTCTGAACCCCACCCTTGCCCCTCCTTCTAAAGCTGAGTTAAAAAAATGCAGAAGACAATCATGTTTCATTTATGAACCCTAACCCTACTTCCCCTTATACAGCTTTGAATAAATTAAAAAAAAAAAGAAAGAAAGAAACCTTTCTCCTTCCTTAAACTGTAGCAAACTATTTGCTATAATTTTAACACACAGTTGCTATAGTTTATGCACAAAGAACACAGAAAATAAACAAAAAAAAAGGTTGATGCTACAGATGGTAAATAAATGGTAAGATGCTACAAATGTATTCTATGCACTGAGTGCTATAGTGCTCGGATTTGTTTTTAAATAAACTTTTTTTTTTTCTTTTATACTGCTACAGTTAGACCACACAGAGTGCTACAACTCAGATTTGGCCAAAGATGCAATACCAACATTTTAAAAGCCAGCATGCACCATTTCCTAAGAATGATTGGGATCGAGCCATTGATTGCACCCAAGAAAGCTACCCCTTTTGCCCAACTCTAGCAATGCTATTGAATGGAATGACTGTCTGCTGACCAAGATGTACACTAGTCAGAGGAGGAATAAGTTACCCCCTTAGAATGGATGTCAAAGTCATTCTCAGAGGGGTGTGTGTCAGACGCACTAAAAACTGATCCAACAGGCACACAGCCTGTGCTGTCTTCTAAGCAGTGAAAATCTTTGTTCACCACCTTGGCCACCTTTTATTGTTATAAATTAACTCAGGACTTTCTTCAATTCAGATAAGGTTCACCTGTACATTCACCTGAAAAAAATGGGGACCCCTAAACTGGAAAATACTAGAGTTCCAACAGCTATTTTTCCCCAGTGGCCCAACTGACCACTGGGACTACTACTCTTGTTAAGAGAAAACAAATGTTTTCATCAATGAAACTGCACTGAAAAAGTAGTGTTTGTGACTGCTGAAACAGTCAGTGGAGACTAGTATGTCTTACCCTGGAGGAATATATGAAAGACAAATGCTTAACACTTGCCCTTGTCTTCAGTGCGGTCTACTTCCTGTGTGTTAAAGATCCTGATATGGCTTACAACTGTGGCACTACTTTTCTCTAGCTTAAAGAAAAATGGACCTCAACTTTGACAGGACTTCCCTGTGCTCCCAGATGCTCCTAACCATATGCCAAAATTTGGTTAACCTAAAGTTCTTACAAAAAATACAGGTGCCCTGCCCTGGAAGTACGAAGTGATAATTTGCTGATCCTCACCCTTCATCTACTGTTCACAAATGCACTTCTGAAAAAGTGTTTGCAGTGCATTACTGGAAGAAAGTGGGGAAGGACTGAAAACACCAAACTAGGATGATCATAAGATGAGTTGGGTAAAAGGCCAATGTTTGACAACATGAGGAAATATTTCCAACAAACAACAATGTTATTTTAACTGGAATAAACTACCAACAGTAAGTTCTAATACCGGAAAACCAGGACAGAAATGAGAATGGGGAAAGCACATCCTGCACATTTACGAGTGTTTTTCTGAGGGCATTAATAAAGCTCGTGGTCACGATAGTGGTAGTAGACCCATGGAGAACTGCTGAACACACAGATGAAGGGTACCCCAATTACAGATATGAAATATTGCATGATAACTACATGACTAGATCAGAGGAAGTTATAAATGATTGTTGAGAGATTGGATAAGCAATTTACAAAGAAGCAATGTAAAGACATCATGTATGGCTCTCCAAATACGAAGCAAAGTCTAGAAGATTTAGGATTTTTACTTGGAAGTGTTTGCAAAGGTACTTCATACTCCAGGCAGACGGCAGAGAATTTTTCGTCAGGTAGATGGCAAATGTTGGAGGTGTGATGGGGAAGAAAGAGGAAACTAGGAACATATATTATGGGAGTGTAATGACTTGGCAGACTTTAAAAATTCCCCATTGCATACTTTGTTAGAAATACTGATTGAGAAAATAAGGTGCAACTAAGAAAATTATATTTTTGAGCTGGGATACCGGATGTGAATTGCCTAGACATAGTAAGGCCTAATTCTGGTGACTGCCAAAAAACAATTACTAGAAAATGTAATCAAAGCCTAAACCAACTGTATTTGAAGTACTGCACATTGTAACAGAGGTAAAAAACTGAAAGTGGGATATTTAGAAAAGGGCAGGAACAAATTATGCAGAATAAATGGAAATTGTGGGAACAATACATGCATAAAAAATGTTTTGGAGAAGGAATGAGGTTTAAGGGATGGCAGGAATTGGCCAACTTATGTAATGTTACAAAAGAATAGCAAAAAAGACTTCACAGCCCACCAGGCTGTAGTAAAAATGTAGAACTTTTAATACAAAATGTAACTGCTTTCTGGATACACCCTTCGTCACACATATACAAGAAAACAAAAACCTTTTTAAAGTATTTCAAAATCAATAACCCAATAAGCATCAAGATCTAATCATCTAAGTCACAGGTCTACGCCTCCTAAGAACAGGTTTTAAAGGTACCACTCCACTGAGTCCTGGACTTCTGTCAGCACCTAGCCTTAGAATCCATTGTACCTCACAGTATTCAGAATGATTAACAATATCGCCCCCTCTGGCATTCACCTTAACCAGTTGTGAAACCATGAAAGTAAAGTGGTGCCCTGGATGTTCTTTAATATGTTGAAAGAGAGCATGATGTGTATTGCTCAAACATATGGCTGATAAATGCTTGGAAATGCATGTTGTCATGCCCATTATTATGACTGTACTGTATTTCTGACTGACCTGGCTGAAAAAGGTCTTGTACAAGCCCACTAACCTAGTCATCAAGCAAAAAAGATATAAGAGAAGGGTATTTTATTTAGAAACAAAAAATAAATATTCTGTATTATAATGTAACAATGACACAGAAGAAAGTGTAATAAAAGAAAACAGAGGTAATCAAGAAGGTTCACGTCAAGCCTGGAATCCCACTTGTGACCCAGAGGGTGAGAAGACTAAGAAACAACACAGTATAAAGGACTAGCCTAGATAAAACCACTTTAGCGAAAAGATCTAGGAGTCTCTCTCTCTGATACACTCCCTGTGGGATGAATAAAGACGGACTGCTGAAATTTCAAATAGTTTATTCAGTTTAGTAGGTAGATGGATGCGTGTAGGGCAAGAACACTCATCCATCTATCTACTTAACTGAATAAACTACTTGAAACTTCAACAAGGTGTCTTTATTCCTCCCACAGGGTGGGTATCAAAGAGACTCTCCTAGATCTGCTAGCAAAAGTGACTTTAAGAGTGATTGTAAGATGCAATAAAAGGGGAAGATGATACGCCTACTGGGAATAGGATAACAAAACAGAAAAGTGCAAATGGGTAGGGAAAATGCAAAAAAAAAAAAAAAAAAAAAAAAAAAAGGCAAGTAATGACTGAATAGTTTTATGCACCACTTTCTATAAAAAAATAAAATCCATTTATAGAAAGAATGCTTAAGGTAAGCCATACTTACATACAAGTTCAATGCTTAAGAAAATGTGAACTTTCTGTCCAAAATTAAATCCACCAAGCTTTGAGTATAACATTTTCTGAAAGCTACCAACAACTTTCAAAACCTCTATCAGGTAGTCCACAGGGTCTATCAGGTGGTCCAAAGGGATTGTGGGAATGCTTAGAAGAGCCAAATCCTCAAATGAGGTTAATGTCCTGCAATATGGTGGTTGCACTCATGACCCAAACAGGAATCATTTCAGGACAAGGCCATCATGGAGAGACCACGACAAGATTTGCCTTGTCTGCTTTGAATTTCACTAACTGAAGCGATATTATATGGGTAGAGAAATGCCATACGCTCACCATCATGATGAAAGAAACTGAATCAGAGAGCTATATTTTCAGGGTGACCCATCCCTGACATATCTGAGTTTTTTTTTTTTTTTTGCAAAACAGCCACAACTCAGGAAATGGGCTTGTGCTCCAACACGTACATTTTGATATTTGATTCTCCTGGAGTGTAGCACGAGGGCATGATGCACTGAATAGTTGGTCTGCCAAACTGGCAACATTTCTCAGAAAGGATGGTAACAGGAAGTAATATCTTCTCATGATGTTCAGTTACAGAACTACCTGCCAGGCTAAGTGATCTTACCAGTAGTGGCCCCTGTTTTCACAAAGCTCCTCAGGGTCTTGTAAAACTAGCAATATTGTCCTCATCTCAAAGTACATTACGTGCAAGAACTTCTAAAAACCGCCTCGGTTCCGCTGGGTCACTGTTGCTTTTAACTTGCCAATACAACTGCAGCGTTAAAACTGGCATAGTGAAAGGAAAACTCCACCTTCAGGTAGGCAGAACAAGTTCACTAGTCCAAGATGCTTCTGGAAAACATCTCTAACAAGAAGCAGATATAATGTAAAATCAGCCTGCAGGCATGGCACAGTACTCACTGCAGCCCACTCACAAGGAACCCCATGAGCAGGAAGATGAAAACAATGGCTAGCAATAGCTACCATTAGCTCCAGTAGATTTAAAAACATACAAACTGTACTGTGACATACATCTGCATCATGACACAGGGGATCATATGCCTGATCTCCTAAGCACTCTCTAAGGAAAGGAGAGGTACTACTGGATGTGAAGATCTACCCCCCAAAATCAGTCCCTTATATCTAAAAGAAAAGATGACTATTCTCAGTTGTTGACCTCAATGAATACAACTAATGCAAAATACAAGTCACAGTGAGTCTTGGCAAGGGTCACCAGCAATGAGCTATTCAGACAAAAGAATATTAGGAAGTGCTTCTGTTAAATATATCACTATCACTTTGGCATACTCTCGGGGTAGGAAAAAAAAACAAAGTGAATACCATTTAAAAATGTACTGCTCCACAGCAAAATGTAGAAAAGTCATGTGAGTTTCCCTACATAGTAGCATGACAGCAGGTACGTGTCATGCTTAAACAGGACATTCAGTAACCCTGATGTAGCAATGGTATGAGAAAGGTGGTGGTGACCATACAAAGCCTGATACATCAGATGTGATTTCTAAAGTTACTGAGGTCCAAAACACACTCCCCAATTTTTTTTGAAACTACAAATATACACAAATAATACTCATACTCCTCTTTCACTATGGGCACAGGCTCTACGACCCTCCCACATTATGTTCATAGATCTGCCTCTCTCCATGTACCAAAATCTCTCCCTAACAGGGGATATCAGAATCTATTAGAGGAAGATAAGGCAGAGGGGTGGGTAGAAATCCACTCAACATATGACAAGCCTTTATCTCTTTCTAGATAGTCATTCAGTGTGGTACGACAAAGCTTTAAAGGAACTACAAAAGCTTAAGTCAAGGCATCCTATGCAAGCAATCGCATACAGCTGTTAGGTAATCATCAGTGCAGTCAAAGGTTGCATAAAAATGGAACCTCTCTGCAGAAGCTGAGTGAGTCTTCTGTACTAACTGGAAGTTGTCACAAAGGATTGATGCTATGAGTTGTTAATGAGCAGATTCATTTGGTCCAGGGATTGATTCCCTCAGCCTCCATTTGCCTGTGTGACTTTTAAGCAAGTCACTTGACCAGACAGCTTCTTGGTTAATCAGAAATTTCCATGGAGATCACTCCCTATCCCTGTTAACAAATACAACTCATAACATGAAACAAGATAAATAAAAATAAACACTCTCACCTCAGTGACAAATCTTGGAAAAAGACAACACTAGAGAGGACTGACCTGGGAAAGGGTACACAGTTAGTTACGAGTTCTAAGTTTAAAACAGGCTGATAAGAAATCCCTCTGCCAATCACATCGAGAGCTTTGGACTCTCAGTCCAACAGGGGCTAGGGACGCTCAGGATTACAATTGCCATGACAAATGTAAAAAAAAAAAAAAATAATAGTCTTAGGATGCTTAGAAAGAGAGACAGATACTGCTCTAGGAGGCCTACAGAGGAGAATAACCTTCAATGGCGTGTAAAATCCAGAATCACTTGTGCTTCTAATCTGAAAAAGAGCAATCCTGAAATGAGGTTCCAAATGGAGGGCTAGCTACTAATTCTCCCCCTTCTCTCACACATAAAGGTCAAGCTTCTTCTGAAAAATTCCACAAGTCTGGGGCCAACCTGAGATGTTTTCTGAGGATCCCATTCTACACAAGTAGTTAGGTCATAAATTCAGGCTCAGGAGATGATGTGGCCAGTGTCCTTTAACCAGGACTTATTTACCAGAAACAAGTACCATACAGGTTCCTCTCTGATCACAACTTTTTCCTCCAGACGTTAAGATAAAATAATGACCCTTCACAAAATAGAAAGATTACCACATGTGGGTATTTGGAATATTGCATAATGAATTTGGCAAAGGATGTAGGTTACATTAACACCCTGGCCTTCTGCTTTCTTATATTTCTTCTCTTTGCTTCCTTTCTGGACTTGAGAGAGTGCTACAAACTTCATCCATCACAACCACAGTGTGTGTGTGTGTGTGTGTGTGTGTGTGTGTGTGTGTGTGTGTGTGTGTGTGCCCTTCAGCTTTCTTCTCACTGTGATATCTCTGGTACTGGGACTGAATTAGTAGTTAATAAGCATCCCTTAGGGTTGTGCTTTAGACCCAGGCAAAAGAAACAGTTTCTGTGGTAGCCCTAGTTTTTTAATATGGTGACTTCAGAAAACTTTGAATGTCTACAATTCTTGGCACTGCACATGGGAACCTTCCAAACAGCATGCACTGACAAAGATAAATGCATCCTTACACTGAAGATGGAATGCTGTAGCAGACGCACATAGGGATGTGCAAGCTCCCCTTACAGCCCTACTATTCAAAATGTAAAGGAGATTAAATAAAATTCAACTCCTTTGTGTTAAACTTCCTGATCTCTGTTTCCCACTGGAAATCACTGCCAGTGTCATTTCTATTTGCTTGCCTGTACTGATTCCTCTTCCATGTTTTTGTCAGCAGTGATTCCTCGTGTGTGTTTTTTCTCTTCTCTCCATGATTGTGCAACTGCAGTGTTGGTATATATAAGTAAAGGGATGTGGAAGAGGGGTAAACTCCCTGAAATGGGGAAGCACTTTCCCAAAGCATGTTTGATCTGAACAAGATCAAGAACACAACCAACACCCAAAATGGAGACTGTGAAGGAGAAATCTAGTGTAAAACCAGTGTAGTGGACTAATTAAATGAATATCAGATACTACTTTGCTAAAGGATGAAACAGAAGCAACACCCATAACTGAATTAATGGCTCTCATACCACCAGTGTCAGCATATCATAACAGGAATGACAAAATGAGGTTAGTGTTTCACATAGAACATTCCTGCATTTTCAATCGGACATGTGTATGCAAGCAGTTGCAAAAAATCAGCTTATTGCTTTTTATGTACACTGCAATAACTTTGCTGGAGTTCAGTTACTGGTATAAACATTCATTACATCACGCCTTGCTGCTGAAACAGTTCTGTATGCAAATTATACTGAAGGAAAAATTCTTTCATAAATTATGCTTCGCTGTATCAGTACAAGGGGATCTGCAACAATCCAATGGTCAAGGTCACATGGCTTGAATCAGGGATACCAAAATGTACATCATCTACACAGCTGCATCTAAGGTAAGGATGGCGCAGTGGTAGTGCTGTCGCCTCACAGCAAGAGGTTTTCCGGTTCAATTCTTGGCTGGAGTGCCTTCTGTGCGGAGTCTGCTTTTCCTCCCTGCATTCATGTGTTTTTCCTCCAGGTACTCCAGTTTCCTCCCACATATCAAAGACATGCATCAGGAGTGTTCCAAGTCGGACTTTCCCGGTAAACAAATGGTAAATAAAAAAAAATAAATAAGAAGAAGAGTACATGATATGGCAAGCACAACACTACAGGCTTTGATGTTTGAGACACTGGCTGGTTATGCTGGTATCAAACAAAAATACCAAATGAAACATGTAAACTGATGTTTTTCAAAATGTAAACATCTGAATCAGAAAGTTACTTTGCACGTTTTCTTCTTCCTCTTCCCTTCTGCCAGCATGCACAATCATTCCTCCCTGGAAGCACTGCAGAAAACAGGGGGGCTCTTTCCCTTGAAGGACCTGGACCTGAAAGAATCAAACAAGGATGCATAATTAAGTAAAAAATAAGGTTATTTTTACTACTACATTTTAATGTCGGCCTGTCTTCCTTAAAACTTTAAAGTTTTTTGAAACATTATTTCAGTGTTATACTACCTCACACCACAAAAAAAAGTGAACAGACTGTGCCCGGTGTTCATCTGGTTTCAGCTGAAAAAAAATCTGCTTTTTCACACTGTAAAACAAAATGCCCCTGTCCATCCAAAACAGTGGTAGCAATGACTCCAAAGACATGCTGTACTATGTTTCTAGATCTGGTAAGAAAAGACAACATACCTGTTACTGTTGCAGAATATGAGTATGAGAAAAAAAAAAATCACACCTAAAAGACAAGTGGGACCCAGTCACTGTCAAAATTCTAGAAGGCTTTAAAAGTAAAGCTAGTACACAGACGTATAGATGGGTCTATATCACCATAGTCGAAAGTATCAAAACTTCGACTATGTAAATATCGAACCCAAAAGTTAGAAAACGTAAAACACTCATAACAGTTCCGCTACAAAATGTGGAAACACAAACACTACGTACTATTTCTAATGTGGGGAGCTTCGCCAACCCCTCAATGTGGGAGGCTGTGCCCATCACACACACCCCCACTTAAATATACCAACTCCGAGATTGTACCACAGTGGAGGAAATAGCAAAGTCGCGGAAACGGCTCACCAAATTCTTTCCCTGGGAAATAATTTGATGTTCTGCAGATTCAATATTTTCAGACTTCGAACTTCCCAGTTCAAAGTTTCGGTATTCGGACATATGATATATACCCATATAGATCATGGAAGTTGATAAGGGCACCTGGCTCATTAGCCTAACTCAGTGGAGTAACATCCAAAAATGCCAAGTTATAAAATTATTTTCTCCTACACATTGCAAATATGAGTATGTCTGAAGTGATTTTTAATTACTCAACATTTCTGACTGGTATTAGGAAGACGTAATGCAGTCATTACCCTGTTCCTAAAAAATGTTTCATCACCTCTTGAGTCATACCTCCTTCCATTTCCAAATTCCTCCATGCTTTTGTACAATTAGGGTTATAAGGGGCACTACCTAGATTTCTTTCAGGATACTTGAAAATGTTCCACCTCTCCTACTTTTCCAACAAGGATATAACTATTATTATTTCACATGAATATATTATTATCACTATAGCATACCTCTCAATCTCTTAGCACAAAAATTTTGGACAAAACCAAAAATAATGGTTGGGGAGGGGAGCCGATTTTAAACACTGCATTTATAAACGTAGAAAGCTACTAGAACAATAGATATTTCATCAGTATGCATTTCAAAAGGAAACTCAAATGTCTGTCATTATTTATTGTGTTCAGTCAAATGATTTGCCAGAAAACTACAACTTTATGAGGAGCAGACCAGAAATAAGAGGCAAAACTCTGGACAGTTGAGAGATATGCCCTTACAGCAAGACAGTGAAACTTTCAGTTCCATAAATGGAAATATGGAAATGATGCAGGCCAGAAAAGGGCAAAGAACGTTCTGACTCAAATGCAGACTGCATCACTGTATATCAGATGGATCTTCTTGACAACCGAGTATAGTTCTCAGATCTGCAAACAGTGCAAGGAAACCAATTTCCCAGTCTTGGTAAACGAATGTTGTAGCAAATGACAAAGACAATTCTGCACAGATACTTCATATCCCAGTTTGGCACCTATTGTGAAAGAACCCCCACCCCCACCCACACACACATATGTCATAAGGTATCTTCGAATGCTGACCAAGTTGGGGTGATGCTGGGCAACTGCTAGCCAAAATCTATACTATACTATACGGAGTCGGCTAGCAGTCAAATGATAGTCAGTGCCCATTACCAAAGCATTTCAAAAGAACCTAAGTGACAGAAGTCATAAAATAGCAAGAATCAATGTTGCTGAAGGCAGACAAATAGAAACAGTCAAAATCAACAAGTAGGATAAAGCAGTAATTAATGTTTCACTTAACTCCTTAACAGAAAATTTCAATGCAGCTGCGGATACAACTGCATTAAAAAAAACAAAAAAAAATAAATACTGGATCTGTGCCTATTCAGCTCTGAATCGTCAACCACAAAGCACACAGGCTCAACTCCAAAGGTATATGGATGCAGATTTAAGGCTACCTTCTCCCACAAGCAGACTCAGAATTTATTGCTTCACCTCAGACCACTTGCCTCGGCAAATACCGCAATTAGCACTCTTGACATAAGCAAGTGGAGAAAAAAAGGTTAAATGCAATGCAATCAAAAAAAAATTGTTGAGAAAAATACTTTCAAAATAATTTTCATATTAAAACCTTTATTATTGCATGTCAACAGGAGGCTACAACATGCCCATTTCCTTTATTAAATACGTAACATAACATAAAATAAAAACTTTCAGTAAGACAGAGAAAATTTAGCAAGTTTCAATTAAAACCCATTTTCCAGATTAAAAAGAATTGGAATTAACTTCTGTTTTCCACATGATTTATTAAAGGTTCAAAGTGTGACACAAATATATGGAATTTTTGTCTTGGCTGTAGTAATGAACAGGCACAGTTACTCACTTCAATGCGCTGCTCCTCCTACCTAATGGGTGGTTAACATGTGCATTCTCTGATGGGTATAAATATTTAAGACAATGAATTTGTTTATCCTAAACCACTGAATAAGTAAAAATACTCTGTTTTAAACCTGCACTTGAAATTTTCTTACTCCTGCACAAAATAAATATCTCATTCAGTACAATGCACTCAATATTTACCAGAAGTAAGCCTTAAACCATTCAGCTACTTACTACATACTCAGTGAAGACTCGCCAAAATACCATAGGTAAATAACCTTCCACTCATCGGGAAGACAGACATTAAAAGCAATGTAAAGAACAGTTGTTTAAGTAAACTTATCATAACAACAGATGTTTGAATGATCACTGCTGCAGTAGCTTTAGCTACATGGGTTACAGCTTGTAAAGGCTACAACAGCCGGCCATCTTCCAAAGCTTCAGGGTACCTTACACATGCCCAAATTGTCAGGCATCTTGAGCTGAGCTGACTAAAAGACAAGTCTGGGTGCAAAACTCTTCAGAGCTCCCTGCCAACAAAGAGATGGGGACAGAGTCCTGAAAAGACAGTGCTAGGAGCAAGAAAAAATAAATGTGTACACCCTGGCATAAAAAGCACACCAAAAAACAAGTGTGGTGGAGGTATGGAGAGGTTATTGTAGCAGTGATCATTTGAACATCTACTGTTACAGTAAGTTTACTTACATAACTGTGTTATGTTCCTTATAATGATGGCTGCTGCAGTACCCTTAGCAACATGGGTAGAATAACTTGGTTAACTTCAATTGGGAGGTAGAAGGAAAAGAGTCCAGGAGCCCCTGGAGAATGAATAACCGACCCCATGTGAGCAAAAGCTTACAATCTCGAAAGCTCAGAACAGCGCTTTGTTTTCCAAAGGAATAAAATCACTGTTCCCAAAAAAAAAAAAAAAAAAAAAAATTGAACGAATACATAAAGTGGACAGCTTCGACCCCCAACCCCCCCCCCCACTTAAATATACCAACTCCGAGATTGCACTACAGTGACGAAAACGGAAAGAATTTGCTAAAAAGCCGCTTCGCTATTTTGCCTTTTCGTTGTTTTAAGTTTGACCAAGACGCATTTGATAGAATGCATCTTCAGTCATCTAATAGGAACCCTCATTTAAGTATGCAAAGAGGACCAAGTAGCTGCTTCTAGAATACTTCTACAATCCATCCTTTTCCAAAAAGTCACAAATGAAAACAAGGCCCTGGAAGAGTGGGGCCTTGCGACTGCCTGGAGTAATTTTGTTAAGTATAGCCAAAAGACACTAGCCTTAGACAACCATTTAGAAATAGTCTGTTTTGACGCAGGTTGTCCCTTCTCAACTTTACAAGAAATGAACAGTTGATCCGAAGACCTGAAAGATTTAGTTCTGTCAAGACAGTACCCTGAGTTGTCTGTGGGCCTTCAAGATAGAGTACACTTTCTCTCAATTTTAGGTTCAGGAAAGAAAACAGAGATGAACCGTTTGGCTTAAGTAACTTGGATACCACTTTAGGTACAAAATAAGAATTAGTTCTCAAAGAAACCCTGTTCCTATGGAAAATAAGATAGGGTTGACGCACCATAAGAGCTAGCAACTCAGATACCCTTCTTACAGAGAATAGAGCAATCAGTACAACTGTTTTCCATGTTAAGAACTTCAAGTCAGCCAGGCTAGCTGGTTCAAATGGAGTAAGCATTAGCTTCTTTAACACAAAATTAAGATCCCAAGGAGGGACCACCATTTTTCTTGGAGGCCTCTTATGCAAAACCTTTTTCAAAAACATTTTAACATCAGGCTGCATTGAAAGAGGGAGAATCCATGGGAAGACATGCTGAAATGGACAATAAATGAAACTTGATAGAGGAATAAGTAAGAGCATAGTATATTAAAGCACAGAAATATTGTAAAATCAGCAAACAACTAGCCCTGAAGGGGTATTGGTTGTATTGTTGGCACCAGCTACAAAACCTTTTCCATTTGCTAATATGCAATTTTCTAGTAGCAGGCTTTCTTACCTCCATTCATATCTGCTGTACATCCTCAGCAAACAGGTGCCCACATGGAAAAAATATATATATCGTCCAGGCAGTCAATTGAAATTGATTGATGCTGGGGTCTATCAAACACCTATGTTCTTCTGCATGTAGACTCAGTCTGTGAAAAAACTTGTAGTAATTGTCCCTGGCCATTTCCAAAAGAAGGGAGAACCACAGCTGCTTAGGCAAGAAAGGAGTCACCACAATGATTTTGGGGGATTTCTTCTCAATCTTCATAAGTACTCTGGATACTAATGAAAAAGGTGAAAAAACATGCAGGAATATTCATGTCCAAAGAAAAGACATCTGTCTTCAAGGTCTTCATGCATGGATTCCTGGAAAAGTATCTTGCCAGTTGACAGTTCAGACAAAAGGCAAAGAGGTCTACTTCAGGAACTCCCCACATATGGATCAAATTTTGAAAGACCTTCTGATCTAGTTTCCATTCGTGAGGGTCTGCCAGTGTCCTGCTCAGCTTGTCTGCCACACAATTTTGCGCTGACAGAATTTAGGATGCCTGTAGAGTGAGATTGTGCTGTAAACCTATACCCCAACCTAACATGGCTAGTCTGCAAAGTGGGTACGATCCTACTCCCCCCTCACATGTTGATGTACCACGTGACTGTAGTATTATCTGTAACAACTTGAAAAAGTCCTGGGTACCAAAGATAGTTTAGAGAGTCGAGTGCCTTAATCAGGGAAAGCATCTCCTTCATATTTATGTGCTTGCATCTTTTCTTGTTGTACCACATCCTCCCCCCAAGCACTTTTATCCCTTCTAAAACTGCTCTCTGAGGCATATGGGGTACGGAGGGAGAAGGGGAGACCAGGATTTAAGGACATTTTCTGTCGCAGCTCTGGAATTTGAAAAGATAAAGGGTAATGTTGCTGGGACCAGACAGATTTCAGATACCACTGTATCTTTCTCATATGGAGTCTTGAAAGGGGTATTATGGGAATCATAGATGCCATGAGAGATGCCATGAGAGACGAAATCCTGAGGTATTTCCTTATATTGACCAAAGTCTTAGTAAGAAACCTCAGAAACGGATCTAGACATAGGTTTTTCCCTATGGAAGAAAAGCTCTTTGAACTGAGGTGTCTAGTTGACTTCCCAAGAACACAATCACATGTGAAAGAGTCAAGAAATACTTTTGAAAGCTCTCGAAGTCAGAGCTTGTGAAAGAGATCTTTCATCTGGGAGAGAATTCTCACACTTTGAAAAAGACTCTGCAAAGATAAGTAAGCTTGTCTAAATATGGAAAATGTGGGCACCCTGTAGCCTGCAATGAGCTATAACTGGAGCTAGATACTTTATGAACACTCTTGGTCCAGTGGATAGTCCAACGTGTAAGGCAGAGAACGTACAATGTGATCCAGACACACACAACCTTAAGAATTGCCTGGAGCCTAGATGAACAGCAATGTGATAAGCATCGTTTTAAGTCTAGTGTTACCAAGAAACTTGAGAGAGGAAGATATAACAGGTTGTGAAGTGACATCATTTTGAATTTGGGTACTATCATAAGCACGTTTATGAAAGAAAGATCCAGAACTGGTCTCCAACTCTTCTCAACCTAGGAGGGGAGGGGGACTGGTTCTATCACTCCTTGGGAAAGTATGTGATAAAGAACTGGCGAAAACAAAAGTGTCTGATCTGGAGAATGAAGAATGCTGAAAAGGAGGAATTTCCATTCATTGCCATCTACAACCTTAATGATTTTCAGAACCCATTTGTCTGAAATGATCTGTTGCCAAAGAGAAAAATAGAGATTCAGACTTTCTGCAAGAAAAAAGGGGCCAGGGTGGGACGGGGGTGTCACAAAATCTCTTGAATAGTCATTCAGACTTGTTGGACTGTCCCTGGTTTTGTGAGGTTCAAGACTTCTTTTTGGAACCCTCTTGACATTTCTTCTTAAACATATGTTTACCTGTATTTTGCCGAAATGAGTTATTCTGCTTTTTGCCACAAATGGATGAGACGACAAAAAATCCCTTGGAAAAGACAGCTGAAAAAAATCTTGGACTCCCTGGATCAGCTTTTCCTTTAATTACACTTTTTGCCGTCTCTGCAGCAGAGGGACTAAACACTAAATCTCTATCCAAAGGTAAATTTAAAATCTAATTTTTATCATCACAATGTGTGGTCCTGAAAATGCAGCCATGCAAACCTCACAACAGTACCAGTGGCCATAGCTCTGGAAGAAGTATCAGAATCATATACACACTGCTAACATAAGTAGTGACTTGTGCAACAGAAGAAATAGTTATTTAAAGCAAATTTTCCTCACAAGAAGAAACTGCAGATAAACTATTCCTCATACTTTCACAATTAAGAACAAATTTTAATATATGAGCCTGACAATTCAAAATTCTGAAAATCAAAGTTGCAGGGATATACTTTTCCCCCCATACCTATCAACAATTTTTCCATCCTTATCAAAAAGAGTAGGACTGGAATTGGGAACAGTGCATAAAAAGTTAAAAGACTGTGGAACTCTATACACTATCTGCCTTATTAGGGACAGCTGGCTGTCAGGAGTGGAAGAGAAGTATGTAAGAGTGGTACAGGATATGTACGAGGGTAGTGTGACATTGGTGAGGACTGCGGTGGGAGTGACAGATACGTTTAAGGTGGAGGTGGGATTACATCAAGTATCAGCTCTAAGCCCTTTCTTATTTGCAGTAGTGATGGACAGGTTGACAGCTGAAATCAGACAGGAGGCCCAGTGGACTATGATGTTTGCAGATGACATTGTGATATGTAGTGAGAGTAGGGACCAGGTTGAGGAGACCCTAGAGAGGTGGAGATATGCTTTAAAGAGTAGAGGAATGAAGGTCAGCAGGGCTAAAACAGAATATATGTGTGTAAATGTGAGGGAGGGTAGAGGAATGGTGAGGATGCAGGGAGTAGAGTTGGTAAAGGTGGATGAGTTTAAGTACTTGGGATCAACAGTTCAGAGTAATGGTGAGTATGGAAGAGAAGTGAAGAAGAGAGTACAGGCAGGGTGGAATGGGTGGAGAAGAGTGTCAGGAGTGATTTGTGGTAGACTGGTACCAGTAAGAGTGAAAGGGAAGGTCTACAAGAGGGTAGTGAGACCACCTATATTATATGGGTTGGAGACCGTAGCATTGACGAAAAGGCAGGAGTCAGAGCTGGATGTGACAGAGTTAAAGGTGTTAAGATTTGTACTGGGTATGAATAAGATGGACAGGATTAGGAATCAGTATATCAGACGGTCAAGCTCAGGTTGGACAGTTTGGAGACAAAGCAAGAGAGGAGAGATTGCATTGGTTTGGACATGTGCTGAGGAGGGATGCTGGGTATATTGGGAAAAGGATGTTAACGATGGTGCTGCCAGGTAAGAGGAAAAGAGGAAGGCCTAAGATAAGGTTTATGGATGTGGTGAAAAGAGGACATGCAGGCGGTTGGTGTGAAAGAGCATGATGCAGAGGACAGGAAGAAATGGAAACAGAAGATCCACTGTGGCGACCCCTAACGGGAACAGCCGAAAGAAGATGATGATGGCTACACAAAAACTGCAGGCAGTAATACACAAATCCTTAAAAAAAGCCAAAGTAAACTTTATTGCCATTCAGAAATCACAAAAGTGTAAAACCTGAATGAAATTCTCACTCCAGACTCAATGTGCAGACAACATATAGACTATTTTCAGAGATTTACACACAACACCTAGCTATTACATCAGGGACATGCAGGTAGGCCAATACGGCACATAATCAGAAACATTTTAACACTTGTTGCAGTGAACACTTGCTTGCATGCGACTTTCGTATTGCATTGATAATGTGGGTTAAGACATCGCATTGATCCTTGCACAGAAAGAGACATTTGAGCATCGCACTGTGAACATTAGAGTATTGCACTATGGTTAATTTACGAATTCACAACATGTACCGCACTGAAAAAGGAGATATTTTACTGTATAAATTTACGGTATAAATGTATGTATTTAGTGTACAAGTTAAAGTCATGATGAATATTGCACTAAGTATTAGATGAGACTGGAAACAAGCTAAATGCACAATTAGTTCAGCACCCTGATGACATTAGGGAAGAAGCAGACAGAACAAGAGGAAAGGGTGTAGGATCTGACAAATTCTTCTGTAAGAACGCAGTATTTTCCGAGGGGCTGAGAAAAGTACAGTTGTGTACACTTACCATAAATGTAGATGTTTGAGTGTATTCACTGTTGCAGTCATCACATTTGGGTTATCCCCTGTCAGGGTAGACCTCGGCCGACCCGAGTACCAGAGGCTTAGTATTTCTGTGTCGGTTGCTGTCGCTTCAGGACTGACGTCAGGTTGTCAGTAGTATAAAGTAAGACAGCCGATGCCATTACATCAGTTTTTCTTGCCCTGTCAGGAGCCCCCAAGTGGGAGGAAGGTTATGGTGGAAGAACCCCACGAGTAGAAAGTAAATACCAAAATGTTCCTTGTAAGGAGAGAGAGAGAGGGGATGGAGGGAGGGAAACCAGGACTGCAACAGTGAATACACTCGAACATCTACATTTACGGTAAGTGTACACAACTGTACTATGTTCTTCGTGTTTTACTGTTGCAGTCATAACATTTGGGTTGCTTCCCAAAGCTGAGGAACAGGGTGGAGGCAGTCAATGAGACTAGGGGCTGGCTAGGATGCCCTGCAAGACTGCAGTGGCAAAGCCTGCCCTGGATTTGGAGAAGATCCTTGGCCCCCTATTGTCCGGCATCTACTTCTCAGAAGTACAGGCAAACATAAGAGGACTATGGCTGACAAAGTTTGCGGATGACTGCAAACTGGGTGCCATAGTGGATAGTACATCGGACACAGAGATCGTTCAGAGGGGTCTCACGGAAACTGATAGCTGGTGCCAGAGCCATGGCCTGAAGTTAAACGCAAAAAAGTGTATAGTCATACCCTTCGGGAAAAACAAGGTAACCCCAAGCTATCATATAGATGGCAACCCACTAAGCACAGAAAAGGTTATCAGGGACCTGGGTACCCAGGTTGACAGTGGCCTCTCGTTTGACACTCACGTTGCTAAAGTGGTTCAAAAGACCTTCTACATTGCCCATCTGATCATGAAGGGATTCACATCCAGATCAAGTGAGGTCATTGTTCCCCTGTACTCTTCACTTATCAGACCAATGATCGAGTACAATGCCCCATTCAGGATGTATCTCACCCGACACCTGCAGCAATTGGAGAGACCCCAAAAGTTCCTCACCAAAAGGATAAAGGGACTCCAAAACCTGTCATATATTGCCAGATTGAAGAAACTCCAACTCTATTCAGTTGCATACCGTCTGCTCAGAGGTGACCTGTGCCTGACATACAAGGCCATGACCAACCCGGAATTAATGGACATGCTCCACCTCAAAAAATCCAAATCCACCAGAACCACTAGAGCAAGTGACTTAAACCTTAGCACGGATATAAATAGGACGTGCTGGAGGGATAGATTTATCACCCAGAGACTCCCCATGCTGTGGGCAGAGCACCTTGCTGGCTCTGTTCATGAGAAATCTTGACCGGTGGATGGGAGATCATAGGTTTACCCCGGGAATCATCTCTGTGTCACTGCTGGACAGAGGCACAACAAACTAATGGGCACATTATTTCTCACATAAGGGGTGGCGTAAGCCACATAACTTTGGGCTAGGCTTATAAATGCCTTAGGGCAGATAGCCTAGTATAAACCTATGAACCTATGAACCTACAGGCAGGTGGTAATGCTTGGTGAAAGTGTGAACAGATGTCCAAGGTGGCAGACACCAGGATGTCCCTGGTGGGGACTCCTCTGAAGAAAGCTGCAGAGGTGGAGGCTGCTCTGCTGGAGTCAGTCCTGACCCCCTTAGGGGGAAGTTTTCTGTGTTGCTTGCAACATAAATGGATGCAGTGTGCTATCCATTTGGAAATTGTTTGTTTGGAGATGGTTTTGCCCACTGCTCCTGCAGCAAAGCTAACCAGTAATTGATCAGACTTTCAAAATAATTTAGTCCTGTCTAGGCAGAATCTGAGCTGTCTGGGCACATCTAGAGAGCGCAGAATTCTTCCCCCCTTGTTTTGTGGGTTAGGGAAAAAGGTGGGCAAATGAATGGATTGGTTGAGAGCCACACTGGACACCACTTTGGGCATGAAGGATGGGTTAGTCCTGAGGAAAACCATGTCAGCATGAAAGATGATGAAGGGCTCCACAGCCATGAGTGCTTGTAGCTCGGAGACTCTTCTGGCTGAAGTGATGGCCAGAAGGAAAGCAGTCTTCCAGCAGAGAAATTTTAACTCTGCTATAGATGCTGGTTCAAAGGGGGGGGGGGGTAGGGTGAGATTTTCCAACACAAAGTTAAGGTCCCAAGCTGGGGTAGGTGCTCTTCTGGGTGGCCTCAAGTTGCTAGCCCCTCTTAGGAATTGTTTGACCACAGGGTCTGAGAAAAGGGGCTGCTCAGTGTGGAAATGAGCAGAGATACCAGAAGCATAAATTTTAATAGAGGAAAAAGAGAGACCACTGTGTAGCAGGTCAACTAGGGAGGGCTGTGCCATATCAGCTCCCTTAGCCTGAATCCAGGTGCAGAACCTTTTCCATTTGTCAGCATAAGACTTTCTAGTGCTAGGGCATCTGTCCTCACGTATAACATTTAAAACCTCTTTACTGAGGTTGTCAGATTGATCAGTGGTCAGGGAATAAGCCAGGCTGCCAAATTCAGGGTCTGCAATTGGGGATGCATGAATTCTCCTTCCCTCTGGGTCAAGAGGGATGGGGTCTGAGGGAGATGCTATGGTGGTAGTGGGGACAGGCTACGCAGCAATGGGTACCAGTGCTGGCGAGGCCAGTCTGGAGCTATAAGAATTGTCCTTGGGTTTTTCCCTCCCTTATTTTGAGCAGTACCCTGGTGATGAGAGGTAGTGGAGGAAATGCATAAACCAATAGTTGACCCAGGGGAAGGATACGGCATCCATTTTCCAAGCCATGCAGTGATGCTCCCTGGTGCAGAACTTGCTGAACTGATGGTTGGTGTGGGAGGCAAAGAGGTCGACCTTTGTGGTACCCCATTTCTGAGTTTTTAGGGTGAAGGTTCTTTTGTCTAGCTGCCACTCATGTGGGTCCAGAAGATTTCTGCATAAGTAGTCTGCCAGAGAGTTTAGAGAACCTGGCAGGAACTGTGCTAACAGGTGGAGTTGCATGGCAGAGGCTGTGTGCCAAATGGTCATGGCCAGCCTGCATAGAGGGTAGAAGTGAGTCACTCCCTGCTTGCTGATATACCACATCACAGTGGTGTTTGTCTGCATTGATCAGGAGAGCCCCTGGGAAGAGAAGGGGCCTGAAAGCTGTCAATTTGTGCTGGACAATTAACATCTCTTTTTGGTTGATGTGCAGATGGATTTGCTGTGGGTTCCATTAGCCCTGTATGCACCTGCCGTCCAGGTGAGCACCTCAGGCATAGTCAGATGCAACAGTGGTGAGGGTCTGGGCAGCAGGGGGTGGTGAGAAAGGTAGCCCCTTCTTGTGGGAGCATGCTGCTGCCCACCAAAGAAAATGTTTCCTTAGGTAAGGTATCACTGGTACAAGAGTTTCCAGGTCTTGAGTGTGCTGATACCAAAGGCTTTTTAGGTACCATTGAAGTTTCCTCATATGCAGTCTGGCATATGGAATGAGTAGAATGCAAGATGCCATGAAGCCCAGAGCTTGCAAGATTTTCCTTGCAGATAACTGGGGTCTGTTGGCTAGTTGAGAGAAGTAGGCTGTCAGGTAAGTTTGCTTTTCTGGTGTAAGGAATGCCATCTGGGAGGCTGTGTCCCGACTATCTCCCAGGAATATAATCCTTTGGGTGGGTACTATTTCTTTTCATTGATAGTGTACCCCAGGGAGGTCAGTAGGGACTTTACAAAGGTCAGGTGCTTGAGCAGCTTTTCCTGTCTGCCTGAATTAGGCAGTCGTCCAAGTATGGGTAAATTTGGATATTCCTTTGTCTGCAAAAGGCAATGGCAGGAGCCAGACATTTCGTGAAAACTCTGGGAGCATTAGATAAGCCAAATGGAAGTGCAGAGAACTGAAAGTGCACAGATCCTGCCCTGAAACATAGATATTTCCTGCATGATTCCCTGATGGGAATGTGGAGGTAGGCCTCTTTTAGGTCTAGGGTGGCTAGCCAAGCATCCTTGGACAGGCGTTTATATCACGTTATCGAAAGATGAAAATAGCGAACGCTATTTCATCGGCCCCAAAACATGTAAACATGAAAATATCGAACATTCAGAGCAGCAAATTTTATTCCCATGGAAAAAATTCCCTGCTCCGAAACACACACACAACACAAGCACATCAAACAAACAGCAACCACACACACACAAATTTCATCGGCCCCAAAACATGTAAACATGAAAATATCGAACATTCAGAACAGCAAATTTTTTCCCATGGAAAAAAATTCCCTGCTCCGAAACACACACACACACAACACAAGCACATCAAACAAACAGCAACCACACACACACACAAATTCCTACATCTAACGCTACACTAAACTAAACATACACTACTATCTACCCAACTTACCTTAACCCAAACCCTAACCCTAAGGTCTGTCACTATCACACACTCACCTAACCCGTGCCCTAACCCTAACTCACTTAAACCGCCCGTAACCCTAAAGTCTGTCACTATCGCACACATGCCTATCCTGCCCCCTAACCCTAACGTACAATCAATCGCAAACTTACCTGAACCCAACCTGTAACTTTCCACAACAGCACTAAGAATAGCGAAACCACAGAACCGGCCTACCAAATTCTTTCCTGAGGAAAGAATTTGCTGTTCTGCAGCTTCACTATTCTTAGTGTTCGCTGAATAGTGTTCGATATCAGAACATTTGAAGTTTTAATACTTCGATGTTCTGATATAGACCCCTGGACAGCATGGGTAGCAGTTGCTGGAGGGTGAGCATTTTGAATTTTGTTATTACCAAAAAGGTGTTTAGAATGGATAGATCGAGGATGGGGCGCCAGGTGCCCTCTTTTCTGGGTACCAGAAAAAGTCTGGAGTAGAAACCTTGGCCTATTTGATCTGCAGGAACATGCTCTATGGTCCTCATAGAAAGCAGGGAAAGAAATTGCTTTTTCACCTCTGCCCACTGGTTTGGAGGTAGATCTGGGAACCCTTTTGGGGTTGGAAGGGTGTGGAAAGAAAATCTGTATCCTTGGGACACTATGTTGAGGACCCAGCGGTCGTTGGTAATGGTGGCCCAGGTGCTTGATTGAAAGGAGAGTTTTCCTCCTAGGGGTAAATGCAGGTGGGCAGAGGGAGGAGGTGGTGGAGGAGAGTCACTTTGAGTTCTTACCATGAGGGGATGGTTTAGAACACCCTGGTTTTGAAGTGGAGGAATTCCACTGTCTTGATCTCTGCATTCCCTGTGGCTGCAATCTGGGGGTCTGCTTCCCCGGGGTCTGGGCTGAAGTGACCTGGTGGGTGCAGGAAAGGACTAGTGCTTGGGGGGGGGGGCAATGCCTGCTGAATCTGGGTGGCTGTACATGTAAGAAATCATTAACTGTCTACATAGTTTTAGCTTTTTCTTCCATCTTTTTTAAGACCTCCTCTGCCTTGGTGCCAAATAAGTTGTCTTTGTGCAAGGGTGCATCCAATAATTTAGATTTAACATGGTCTGGCAAGGGCTGTTCTTAAGCCATGCATGCCTTCTAAGGACAGAACTGGTGACTGCTGTCCTGCAAGAAGCTTCTAGGGCATCAAAACCACAGTGTAAGGTGTGCTTAGTCACTTGACTTGCAGAATGCATTAACTCTTATAACTTTTTAGATTCTGCACAAGCAGGAAAGGAAGACACTTTTTGTTTGAGAAGTTCCAGGGTATGTTGCTGAGATTTTAGCATGTGGAACTGGCAATTTAGTGCTCTGATAGCAAGAGCAGCAGAGGTGTATACTTTTTACCCCATCTGTCTAGTACTCAGGAATCTGAGTGGGTGGGATTCTTAGCAGAGGTTGCTTTAATTCCTTTAGGCCCTTGAGAAATTACCTCAGGGTCAGCAGGAGGATTTTTGAAAAGAAACTTGTGAGAGTCAGGTTTGCTGGATGCAGGAGGGAGGGTGTCAGGAGTCAAACTGGATTCCAGGAAAACCTCATCCACAACATCCAGGACTGGGGGAATGGCCAGGGGTCTGTGCTGTGGAAGATCTAAGAATTCTCTGAGTCTATTTTTAGACTGAGGGTAGTCCTGACATTCCCATTGGAAATGCTCCCTTAAGGTATAAAGGGTTGGGTGGAGAGGCTAAATGAATGGAATCCTCTGCATCAAAATCCTCATAAACAGAGAGGGGTTGCATGTCTTCATATTCAGATGCATCAGAGTCATCAGATTCCTTTTCAGACAAAACTACTGGGGACAGGTCTCCTTTTGGAAGGGGTAGCTTGGCTTCCCCTGATCAGCATGATAAGGTCTTCAGCCATTTTAAGCATTTGAGACTGAGGCAAGGAAGCAGGTGCCTGATATTGGGTCGTCGATTTCTTGGGTGTGTGGTTTGTACTCTGGGCCACAGAAACTCGGTAGTTTTCGAAAGAACGGTAGACATGAAAGAAGTCGGTCTGTCTCGAGAATTGGTAGTGCGAAGTACTTCCGCAGAAGCCGGTGCCTGCTCAGTGGCTCCGGACACATCCAGGGGAGAGACAACTGCAGGATCCTTAGTCGAAGAAGAGTTTTGCAGCATACTGGACTGCAAAAGGGTCTTAGTAGCGGCCTGCAAATCTACAGAAGCGGGCATCAGGGGCTGCGAAATCGCCTCACTGAGGACCGGAGAACTGACAACTAGCTTAACGGAAGCATCATCAGTAAGTTTGGACCTGTGCGGTGTCTCTCTCTATCATTACGTTTTTTTTGGAAGATTTTTTATTTATATATTTTATTTTACATTTGTTGACCGGGCTAGTCTGTCTGGATATATGTTCATTTTCCGTAGAGGCCCGGGGAGAAAAGCTCCAATGAGTATTACATGGTTTCAGAAGGTGTTACAAAAGAAGTAATAACAAGTATAAAACTAACAGTAAACAATTAGTAAATGAATTTTTTTTTTAAAAAATCAGGAGATTTACAATCTGAGAACCAAAAAATACATAAACTACAACCTATATAAGGTGCTTCACAAAGAACATTACAATACAAAAAATGAATACATAAATTTTATAAGAGGAATGCTGAAGTGTAATGAGAGGTAAAGAAAAGCTGAAAGGAGTGTAGAGAGAGAAAAAAATAGGGAAGAAGGAAAGTAAAGAAAAAAGGAGAACAGAGCAAGTCTCGTTATGTTTCCAACAGAGTTTGAGAATAGGCAGTTACCTGTAGAGTTATTAGGACATAGACCTTTTAAAGAAGTACTGTGTAGATGGGTCTAAAAAGTGGGGGAGAGGTCTGGGATCAGATATCTGAGGGTTGATTATAGCATATTTTCCACCAAAGTTGGAGAACAGGCAGTGTGTGTTGAGTTATAGGGTGTAGTAGGGAAAAAAAGGCAGAAGACAAGAAAAGAAATCGTATTAGTCTGGGTTACTACAGGGGCATAGCCATTTTGTATTGAGATGCAGTTTTAGATTCCTTTTGAAAAGTGGGAGAGAAGTCAGAGATGAGATATCTGAGGGTAATTTACTCCATATTTTTCCAACAGAGTTTGAGAACAGGCAGTCACCTGCAGAGTTTTTAGATATAGTGGTTTTGATTAATAGTTTGCTTGAAGAGCATAGCTGTTTCTGATTATAGTAAGGTGTGATGTGGCAAGAGAGTATTGGAGTTTTGGAGGGTTGGTGCAGGGTTTTGTGGGCTATGAGTTGTTGAAGTTTGAGCTGATTAGGAAGTTCTAACCAGCTTAGTTGTTTTAGGTTCAGGCAGTGATGTGTTCTAAAAGGGGCTCCTGTAACAAATCTAGCAATATTATTGTAAGATATTACTAGCTTGTTGAGGTTTTTCTTTGATAGATTGGTGTATACAGGGGAAGCATAGAGTAAAGTAGAGATAAGGTGAGTTCTGGCTAACGCAGTTCTTGCAAGTGGAGTAAGAAAGGGTTTGATTCTGTAGAGGGTTCCTATTTTTTTGTTCAGTGATTTTATAGTAGTATTGATATGATTGTCAAAGTTTAGATTGTTGTCTATTGTTATTCCTAGTAATTTTGTGGTAGCATCAGGAGAAATTATAGTACTGCCACTGGATGTGATAGTGAAGTGTAAGGGGATGTGCCTTCGGGTAGGTGTGAAGAGAAGCAGTTTAGTTTTCTTGGGGTTAAGTAGTAGGCAGCGATGTGAGAACCATTGTTCTACAGTGTTAAAGGCTTTTTGGGTAAGAGACTGGAGTTCTGTTTGAGAGGTAGATGTACAGATAATGGTAGAATCATCTGCATATTGAATACAGATAGTATTTGGGATAGCTAATTGCAGGTCGTTGATAAAGATGGAAAAAAGAAGTGGGCCTAAGATGGAGCCTTGTGGCACCCCAAGAGAGATGGGAAGATGATCAGATAGTGAATTTTTCCAAAGTACTGCCTGCTGTCAGTTTTCAAGGTAAGATTTAAACCAAGTTATGGCAAGAGTATCAAGTGAAAGAGGTCAGTATGTGCAGAAGTAGTTGGTGGTTCACCATGTCAAAGGCTTTAGATAAGTCGATGAAGAGTACAGATGAAAGACTACTTTCGTTGCGATTAAAGTTGATGAGTTTGTAAATGAGAGCAGTACGGTGGTGGTACTGTGGGAAGGTCTAAAACCATGCTGACAATTGGCTAGTAGGTTGTTTTGTAAAAGGTGGTTTAGCAGTTGTTTATGGATACATTTTTCCAAAATGTTAGCAATGGGGGATAATAGTGCTATAGGACGATAGAGAAGTCCCTAGAGTTTCCCCCTTTGTGTAGTGGGATGATGTGAGATATCTTCCAGGTTGAAGGGATAGTTCCTTCATTAATAGATCTATTTATCAAAATACAAATGGGATAGGCAATGGCTTTAGCTCCTATTTGCAGGAATTCAGCAGGAAGATTGTCTGCGGAGGGGGTGGTAGGTTTAAGTTTTTGGAGTAAGGATGAGATAAAGGAAGTAGGAATAGGTAGTAGATGAAATGGGGGGGGTGGATTAGCAAAAGATGGAAGTAGCTTAGAGGTATCTGGAGATAGGTGGCTAGCAAGAGTTTGAATATTGTTTGTGAAGAAAGAGTTGAAAGCATTAGCTGTTTGTGCAGGATTTTCTGGGTTAGAGTCTTGTGGGTCAGGTGTTATAGATTGCCCTGGGGATAGAAGATTATTAATGCTGGTCCAGAATTTTTTAGGTTCCTTTTTGGATGCTGCTTGTAGATGAAGGTAGTAGTTCTTTTTGTCTGTCAGGGTGTCTTTTTTTGTACTATTTCTACATTCCCTAAAGATTTGACGGTCAGCTAGATTCTTAGTGTTACGCCATTTTGCCCAGGATTTGTTTCTGATAGTGATTTTTTGTCTAGTATTGTTGGTCAGCCAGGGGGCAGGTTTGGCTTTGGTCCTGATAGTACGTATTGGTGCGTGCTGGTCAAGAATAGCAAAAAATGTGGAATTGAAGTACTGTACTGCATCACTGACAGGAAGAAATTTTAGAGGAGACCAGTTACATTGTCTCAGTTCTGTCAGAAAGGAAGTTCTGTCAGAAAGGATTCTGAGTTAAACTGCTTTTTAGAACGTAATGTTCTGACTGTGTTTTGAAGGATTAGATTGGTTTTATGCCTAATAATATATGTTAAAGTGTGGTCACTTCGATCGTCTGGAAGGGTGCCAGTTTTATAGGTTTGTTGGGGGGTGTTAGTAAGTATCTAGTCTAAAGTGATATCCTTGTTATTGTTTTTATTAGTTCTGGTAGGGCAGGTAATTAGTTGTGAGAAGCCATGTAGGTTTATGTGGGAGGTGGGGTTTAAGTTGTTACAAGAATTCCAATTAATATTTAAGTCACCTAAGATATATGTTTCTTGTGGGAAATTAGTGGAGAGCCAACTGAAGATATTTTCAAGAGCATAAATGTTATTTCCTGGGGGAAGATACATACAAATTATGTAAATGGCTTTTCTTTTGTTGACTTGAAGTTTAGAGCAAAGATCTGCTGTCGGATGGCTTACCGAAGCCATATCGGAATTAGAGGACTATAAGCGAAAATATCTAGCTACAATACAGGTGGCTTTTTTCGGAAGATCTGCTGTCGGATGGCTTTACCGAAGCCATAGCGGAATTAGAGGACTGTAAGCGAAAATATCTAGCTACAATACAGGCATGATGACATAGTTCTGGTATTAAACAAAGCACAAAAGCGGTGGTTTGGGCCTAAGCAAGTGACGCAGTAAGAATGAAAGTCTCGGTGTGGTATTTGCTTCCCACAGGCAACACAATTGTTAACTTTTTCTGACATCGGTTAGTGCAAGAAAAAAGGATCCCCAATGGGGTACTTCGCTTTAGAAGATGTCAGCTTCAATTTGGAATACGAAACTCAGGTAGCGGCCGACTGATTCTGTTTTGGGCACCTCGGCAAGAAAGACGGATGTAATGGCATCGGCTGCCTTACTTTATACTACTGACAACTTGACGTCAGTCCTGAAGCGACAGCAACTGATGCAGAAATACTAAGCCTCTGGTATTCCGGCCGGCCGAGGGCGACCCTGGCAGGGATAACCCAAATGTGAGGACTGCAACAGTGAAACACGAAGAGCATCCTCAGTTTTTTCACACTGAAAACACTGGTACGTTCTAGCAATAATCTCAGAGAAAGACCTCACAGGGAGACTCAGAAACTGAGCTTTTCTCTGAGTCTGATTTATAAATCTGAGGAAAAAAATAAATCTGTATCCGTCTCTGCCAACTTCCTGTTCAGATTGAGAATACTGAATCACTTCAGGAAAAGAGGTCTCTCTCTTATTTTTACCAGAAACTACTTTACAAGAAGGATCAATAGCCTTAATTAATCCAGGACACAGGCTCAGTAAACTAGTGCTATCCAAAGGAATTTGAGGAGTAGAAGATACATGCGTGGTTTTCTGTTTCTTCTTGACAGGAAAAATGAGGCCAGTATATTGCTAATGGCAGCAGCTTCCACAAAGACGCATACAGCAGTCTGACACAACAGAAACCTTCCCTGTTTCATCTTGCAGGACTGACAAAAGTGCCTGTCTTTTGTCCACAGAGGGGACACCAATAGCTGCAGAGGACATGGCTAACTCACGCCCACAGTAGCACTAGGATCTGCACCAGAGGGATCTGGGGTTAAAGATAAGGGGTCCGTGGTACAACAAATGGTCACAGCAGTCACCCACTTGTGGCTGAGGCAAACTGCTAGCCTGCTGTCGTGGCAAATGCTATTTGCTTATTTTTTTCTTTCTGTAGCTGGACGAAGGACCGACTGTGGGACTGGTAATCTGTTCCATGGTCAAACCTAAAATGGTGCCTGTTTCCCAGGGAAGACAAGTAACAAATGCCAGTAAACACTACTGGTTTTATAAAAGTTACTTTTTTGACAGAAAAACACAGTAAAAATGACTTAAAAACACTACACCAGCCCCACAAAAGTTAAATAAACAATTTCTCCACAGGAAAAATGTTTTCAGTTACTTTACATCCCTTTTAATCTGACAGGAAAAATGAGCGCTCCATTTAAAAGTACGTTATAGTCTTGTGACAGCCAATTAAAACAATACTTTTAGCTTTAAAATAACTTTCCTGAAGAAGAAAATGATAAAACAGCAACAAAAATAAAGAAATGGAAGTTTTTTCCCCCCCCTGCAAGGAACTTATCTGCCCAGCAAAGGAACATCAAAAGCCAACAGTTGATCCTCGAAAGCCTCAGAGGAGGCCTTCATTGGCAGTAGTAAAGCACTGAAGGGCTTTGAGCCCAAATTTGTCTTTTAGTCAGTTCAGCTCAAGCTGCCTAACACAGCTGGTGCATGTGGAAGGTGCTCTAAAACTTTGAAAGCTGGCTGGCTGCTATAGCCTTGGGAGAATACAACTCGTAAAACCAAGGCTACTGCAGCAGTGATCAGTATCATGAAAAGTACACTTGTGTAAAGTCTTACCATAACAGGAGTCATCCTTACATTCACTGCTGCAGTATTCTTAACAGAAGGGATTCCCTGCCATGGAAGCCCGAACATCTGACTAGTCTACCAAAGACTACTTGTTGCTTTGAAAGGGTATGCAGATCATCACCCAAAAACTCCTTGCATAGCGTAGGGCATAAAGGTGACGTTCAGACCTACCATAATCAGAACTTCTTTGCCAGTAGTCTGAACATATCTTTTTACCAACAGTCTTTTTATCTGCGTGCATTTTCTGTCAGTTAAATGCATTTTCATTCTCCAGTGACTACCCACTCCTGTTTGCGGACTTCTATTGCAGTTGCAGATATGTGCTCCATTGGGGATTTTGTTTTTTCTTACTTTTTTGTGCTCCTTGGGGTTAATGTCATCCAGGAAGGGTAAATGCCAGTGTGGGAGACAGAGTCCCCCATAAAGTCCACCACAATAATTGTCTTTGTCTAGGAGCTTTTCATGACCATACATCTTTTTCTATTTGTCAGGCATTCATTCCAAAAACCCTTCATAGTAGACTATCTTCCCTTTCCTTGTATCTTGAGAACCAGTGTCTTAAGCTTCTCGCTAAAGATACAACGGAAAGAATCTCTTCCCCAAGGGTCAGCCATTAGGGAAGAAGGTGAAAAAAGAAGGACAGGCACTCTTGTCTGTCCTGAAAGAGGAAACCGGGAAGGTTTCCTGTTGTGTCAGGCTGCTGTATGCATCTTTCTGGAAGATGCTGCCATTAGTAACATGCTGGCCTAATTTTTCCTGTCAAAAAGAAACGGGTGTTTCTCTTGAGGTTGTTACAAACCCGGAGGCTCGCCAAGCTATATTGCTGGATTTCTCTACCGCAAACTTGTTGGAGGTTGGTGAGGGTCCGGCTGGCAGCAGGGGGAACCATAAGTGATTTTTTCTGAAGGGCCTAGGGGAGTTCCTCAGTTTTTGGTTGGGGAAGAAGTTCCTACTACAGTTCTCGACTGCTATCATGGACCTGAGCCTTCTCAACTTTCTGGAGGTGACATTCCCTTAAAGAAGAAACAAAAAATTAAACATGTTTCTTCTGCTGCTAGGGTTCCACAACATGAGTGGCAGGCCTTCACTCAGGGGCTATTTGCTGCTTTAATGTCCTTAAAGCCTCCTCAAAGGGTTTTAGTTCCTGCTCCCCCTCGGTCCTCTACTCCTCTTAAAAGGCCAAGAGAACAGGATTCTTCTAAGGATTTGTCAGAGTTGGATAATGAATCCCTGACTTATTCTACTCAGATTCTCTCTCCTTTAGACTATGGGTCAGAGGTTGAGGAATCTATTAGTCCAGATGTTCCTTTTGAGGAAATTTCCTCTGGGGGCACACACTCTAGGATGATGAATTTTTTCAAGTGGGATTGTGCTCAGGTCTCTGATATCCATAAGAAGTATTACGACTTGCTGCAGTTGGACTCCCCTAAACCTGCTGTTATTCCTCCCGTTTTGGCTGCTTTTCTAGATGCTTTTTCCAATGCCTCTCATGCACCTGATTTGCTATATTCTGCTCTCAAGAAATCTGACAGGTTTTATAGGGTACCTGAGGATTGTTCGTTCCTATATAAATGTCCTGCTGCTGACCCTGTCGTGTCTGTAGCCTCGAATACGCAGTCTCAATTGCTTCCTTCGCCAAAATTATTGCCTTCTGACAAGGATAGCAGAACTATGGAAAGGTTGGGTAAGACTGTTTACACTTCTGCTACCCTATCTTTTAGGTATTAATTATCAGACCCATATGTTCAGGTATGTGTTGGCTCTTCTTTCTCAGCCCTGTCAACTTACTTCTGATTTTCCAGACTCTGAGGGTAAAACTTCTGTTCTTTCCTTGCTAGGGACTTCCTCTCAAGTCATTTGTCATTCTATTAAATGTAGTTATGATGCAGCAGATGCCTCTTCTAGGGCTTGTGTTTTTGGTTCAGTGATGAGGAGGTATTCTTGGCTTAGGCTTCAACCTCTACCTCATGATATTAAAGCTAAGTTGATGGCTGCTACTCTGGATTCTAAACTTTGGTTTGGGAAAGCTGCTGGTTGTTTAAGTCCCTTCAGGATAAGGGTAAGACCTTACAGGAGCTTAAACATGTGTTTGTTTCTCCTGTGCCTAAATTTCACAGAAACCACCCTGTTAAGCCTGCCTTTGTTTGTAGACAGTCCCGCCTTTTTAGTAAAGGCAGGAAGAGTGGCAAATGGGCTCCTCCTGCTAAAGCTTCTCAGTTTTTATGGACTCCAAAGCTTTCCTTTCTGGACAAACCAGGTGCTACACGACTTCCAGTCTCTTCCCAGCCACATTTACCTTTTTCTTTCTCTTCCTGTTTGGCTTCAGCTCACTCAGGATTCTTGGGGTCTGTCGAATATTCATCAGGGGTAATTCATGTTGTGGAAATCCCATCCTCCTTTTACCGGGATTCCTCAACCTCTTCGGGAACAGCTTCCCTTTTCCCTGAGGTTCTTCAACATCTCTTGACTCAGAGTACTATTCAAGAGTGTCTGTGCCCCAACAAGGGAAAGGGTTCTACTCCACTGTTTCTAGTGCCCAGAAAAGAGGTTACTTGAAGACCTATTCTAGACTTCCCTCATCTAAACACTTTTCTAAAAGTGCCTTCCTTTCAGATGTTGTCCATTCAGATTCTGGTTCCTCTCTTGCTCCCACAGGCCTATAACCTATATAGTGTCTCTGGATCTCAAGGATTTTTATCTCCATATGCCGAGCAATCCTCTTTTCAGGAAGTTTTTGTGTTTCCCTGTTGCTTCTTTGCATTTTCTGTTCTTTGCTTTGCCCTCTGGCCTTTCTACTGCCCTATGGGGTTCACCAAATGCCATGCTCCTGCAATTGCATTTTGCAGGCTTCAAGGGAGCCAAATGTTTCCTTACTTAAAGGACTTGATTCAGGCATCCTCTCCAGAGACCCTTTTGCAAAATCTTAATTTTCCCATTTCCCTTCTACAGAGCCTGGGGTCCGCTATAAATTTCAAAAAGTCTTTTCTGACTCCTCCTCAATCATGTTTTCCTGGGTTGCAGAATTCAGATGGTGCAAATGCTTGCATCCCTGCTCCCTCTAAAGCCTTAAGTCACATTTTTGCTTTCAAACTCTTTTTCCTCTGGCTTCCATTACCGCCAGGGAGTTTTCTGAGAGCTCTGAGTTTCATGGCATCCACCATTTCGATGCTCCCTCTGGCCAAACTTCACATGAGAAAGTTTCAGTGGTTTCTGAAGTCAGTGTGGCTCCAACATGCACATCCTCTACATTTTGCAATTCCTTTTCTTCCTTGTCTCAGACAGGAACTTCATTGGTGGATTAAGCAGTTGTCTCTGAATCAGGAACTTCATTGGTGGATTAAGCAGTTGTCTCTGAATCCAGGCATCTCTTTTCATTCCCCTCTTCCCTCTCAGGAATTGTTCACAGACGCTTCAGACATGGGATGGGGTGACATTTGGCTCCCTAAAAGTACAGGGGGTGTGGTGGCCTAGTCAGCAGGAGTACATCAATGTCAAAGAGATGAGAGTGCTTCTGCTGGCTCTTCAGGCCTTTCATCCACTTTTCTGTCCAGAGCCTCTCAAGGTGTTCACAGACAATATCACATTGATGTGGCATATCAACAAAAAGGAAGGCACACGATCTTATCTTCTTTGCCAACTGGCACTTCTGCTATGGGAACTTGGTGTCATGTATCAAGTGACTCTCCAGGCAGTTCACATCCCTTCTGGTCAGAACCTTGTGGCAGAGACTCTGAGCACGTCTTTAACAGTCCCACGAATGGATGCTTCACAGGGATGTGTTTCTGGACATAATCCACCAGTGGGGTACTGCTCAAGTGGATCTTTTTGCGTCCCCTCTGAACAGGCAACTTCCTCTTTCTTGTGCCAGAGTCCCAGGTCTTCTGGTGTGGAAGGTGGACGCCCTCTTATTTTCTTGGAAGGAAATGTTTCTTTATACATTTCCTCCCCTTACTCTCATTCCGAAAGTCCTGTTCAAGATTCAACAGGATGCTCTGACAGGGGGGCGCCTCTGATCTCTCCTCCACTTCAGCATCTACAGAGTGAGAAATTCTACCATTATCTTAAGCTTATTTACATGAATCATTTTTTAGGGGCGGAGGGCTCTATTTTCTCAGCATAAGGATGCTACCAAAACAGCCTCACCAACCATAAGTGAAGCACCCATCACCATCACTGTAGTGGGTTTGACTGCTGGAAGGGAAAGCCCAAACCAAAACTGGTGGGGAATGTGCATCACTGTAAAAGCCCACTGACAGGGTTTTGACACCAGCTGAGGATCTGAGAGGGAAGAGATGTCTTTGTCACCCACTAATATTTCGGTTTCCATTGTAACACGAAGACAGAGACTAAGGAGAATATGTCCAAGGACATGACTTGCATGGTGTTCTCTGCAGGCAGCAATGACAGACACTGAAGGGCAACAGACTCTTCCATCATAAAGAAAAAATTCTGTAATGGAACAAAAAAGACTTACCTGTTTACTGTGATCTCCATGAGCTTCAACCATGGGAATACATGAGAAAAGGCTGTTAGCAGAGAGTTCTCTGGTGGAACCACCAGAAGTCAGTCATCCAGGTAAGGAAATCTCAAAACATCCTCCTACTACAAAGCTTCTGACACAGTGGCTAGCACACTGGTAAAAAGCTTGGCATGCAACGGAGAGACTAAACAGCAACAATCTGTAATAAAAGTGAAATCCAGGACTTATCCAAAGGAGCATCCTGTATGAAACTCTACATAATGGTATGGCAAACAGGCATTCATCATATCCAGTCACACCATCTAAGCACTCACCACCAAGATAGTCAGGACTCCCTGAACAATCACCATCTGGAACTCAAGGACAGAAAAATATTCTGTCCTCAAATTCATACACGAGGACAGGAAAATATCATTCCAATCTTCTTCATAGCAGCCAATGGAGAAAAGAACCATCTGCCTCTATCTAGAGAAGAAACAGGCTCTCAACTGAGGTGTCTGGACTTAATGCAGGAGCTCTATTTAAGATCACCCCTATCCTTTGATGCAGTTACTTTTATGGAACAGCCTAAAAGGCTACAAGATGTGGTATCTGAGACTACATCCAAATCACAGCAGTCCATGTTAATGATTCTCTAATATGGACATGAATGGCCTCCTTACAGCAGTTTGGTTGGGAAGTCAGGACTAGTGGTGACACTTGTGGAGTCAGGCCTCTGGGAGACTTTGGGGGTGGAACCAAGAAAAACTACAGTGCCTGATGCCTAACAGTGCCCCTCATTCTAAAAGAACAGGCGAAATCCAGAGAGGTAGGGAGGGGCATCACAGAAACACTCCACAACATCAACACTTGTTTCCTTATTGAAGATCTTCAGCCAGGCCCTGTGAATGCCTAAAGAGGACAGACATCCATAATGACATAACCTGGCTCATCTTTAAAGAAGGAGGGCCTGGCCACACCATCCAGCACACACATTTATTCCTATGCCTGGTGCATCAGTGCAGTCAAAATTATAACAGAATACACAAAATGCCACAGAAGCTTTCAGAAGTGACTTCTCCAGACACTCCTTAAGCTAAAATTAGGGGGCTCTGACAACTTTTTCCAGATTACAGATAAGAAAAAAACTGAACTGAGGTAAGCGATTTAGAGTGGAGTCCTACTGACCCAAATGGCAGAGGAAAATACTATGCTGTGTATTCTCTGCAACACTCTGGACTCATATGCTGACAGGAATGAGAGGTGCTTGATTTTCAGGACCAATGCTGGACTGAAGAGATCACAGATAAATGCATACTGGGGTACTTAGGCTGTCATTCCACGCTACTACAGGTTTGCAATCATCACCCATTACTTAAGAAGCAGAGGGAGTGGAACCTAACTACTTTCTAAGCTGCATAAAAAGCATTCTTCAGGACAGGTTCCAATGAAAGGGTGAGAGCCTATGCCCCTCACCATTCTACCCTAGACACTGTTTCAGTCATGCAGAGAGGCAACAGGCCACATCACTGGAGACCTCATGAGCCTTTGTATATGACAGAAGAAAAGAGCATGCAGAACAGGACGTCTCAATAACCTTGCCTGCCTGAAAAAAGAAGGACCTCATTATCCTTAAAATCTCTCATCTACAGACAGCTTAAGGGGAGAGTCTCTTACCCCCAGCTCCAAGAGGAGTAGGCATAACCTCTCACTCCAATCACAAGACCACCAAGTGAATGACAAGTACCTCTACTATGCCAGGCAATGGGGCCCAGAGTAATACATGCTGTATCAGTCACAGGTCATGAAAGGCCTGTGCATAACCTTGCACTGCTTTCAAACCACACTCATCGAGGAAGTACTCCTGCACCCACACAGACTGAAAGATCATACTACATGATTAGTGCATACATGTCCATTGTGCAGGCCATCCCAATGGCCCATCTGACATGGGAGGATCCAAGCAAGGCCCTTTTAGCAATGCTTTACTAAAGTCAAGAAGAGGAAGTGAAAAAGGTGCACATACCAAGCCAGAGATCAACTCTTTAGCCTTAAATGGGGGGCTAAAGGTCTCATTCCACATAAGCTGTTGAGGTATGGCCAAGCTCCAGACGTAATATAGGAAGGTCAATGCTAACAACACAGGGTGCCGCCCCCTCCCAAATGTGGATGTTGTGAGCCAAGTCTTCCTGTTTCTCCTACTGTCATCAAATGACGGGCACATGATCAATCCCTTGCTAGACACAGGATAGTGTAAGGCACACACAAGAGTAGGTGGCTGTTTCATTGTGGCACTTTCTGAGGAAAGCATTGTCTAATGCCAGAGCTCCTGTACATTTTTCTCTTGTATATTCAGCCCTAACCCAGGATCATGAAAGATCATCTTTCAGACCTCTACATTGGCCACCTTTCAAAGATGGCATCTTCTTCACTGTGTCAGACCTCGAGACTAAAGTCACATTTAAAGTTGTGTGTGACTTACGAAAACGTTTCAGTGGTGCATTTTAGGATCAGTACCAAACTGTGTGAAAAGTAAAAAAACAGCTGGGAAGCACAACATACGCACATGACATGTGGAATCAGCAGAAATGCAATCCCCCAAGACTGGAAGCAATAGAACTGTGATTTTGAGCTCCGATAATCAGAAGAGGAAATCCTAAAAATTACACACTCCAAAAGGCTTTCATGATCCAATCCTTACATTCCTCCACAGTTAACTTTCTAGCAAGAGCTTTCTGAATCAGCTCATGACTTTATGATGCCAGAGCCATGTTGCTGACTTGCTTTAAAACAGGGCATGTGACATCTACAACTGAAATAAAGACTTTTTTTCTTAAACAATGTGCTCAAGGCTTTTTATGATTTTGCCCCACTTCATCTCTTTTAAGTAACAACAACAAATTCATATTTTAGAATTTCGGGCAAATAAATTATTTTAAGTGATTCTTACTTTAGCCAGCCAGTATGCCTGCAGTCCAAACCATGTGGGAGAACTGGATGCAGTTATCCCAGATTAAACTGCTTGACAATGAAATCATTCTTCTGGCATTCATGCAAAAAACTGTTTAGACACAATGCAAAGCAACTCTCACCATTAATAAGAAATATGATTAGAACAATGAATGACCTGTATTTTGATCATCTAAATTCCCTGCATATGGATGACTCAAGAGCAAGAGCCTTCACTACCAATTTTTTTGTTAAAGTGCCCAAGAATAAAAGAATTATCTCAAAAACAAAGGCAGATGCAGTGTTGGAAAAGCAATAGTTATTTTCAGTTCAAGGGCAGCTAAATTATAAATTAGCACACCATACTAGTTCATGATACACATGCTGCTCTTATAATTCTACACATTTAATGGTTCACATCAGTTTCTGTCTGTAGTACTAAGGAACAGGGAGTCAAACTCCATGACGTACAGATTCGAACAAAATTAAGACGTTGTAAGTACCAGATTCAAAATAAACCTAAATATACTGGGCAGAAATGTAGACCTGAGAGAGGCAGAAAGTGTGTGTGTGTGTGTGTGTGCTTGCATGGAGGAGACATGGGTTAGTGGGGGATCACGCTTTTGGTGACTAACAATGCTTCTTTTTACTGCCCAACACAAAAACACAATAACTGTATTATATTATGAAATTAAATGGTCTGGTACGGACTCATTTCTTGCTGTAGTTACTTGAGTTACTGGCAGGAACAGGGCATCACTAATATACATATAAGCTATCATCAGAGTTCTACACTGCAAAACTCAAACCTGATTATGCAGTGTAAAGTCAGTAATGTATCAAGGTACATTTATTCCTTTCTTGTGAAAACAAAGGAAAAACAATAAATAAATAATGGACTCCATACCTTGCCATGTTGTCGGCTTTGTTGGAGTTGATACTAATACCCAAGCACAATAAGAAATAAGCAGCGAGGTGGGAACACATTGTACTATACATCTGCCAGGTCACAGATTAAAGTATAGCATCAGCAGGCCAATGAGACAATTAAAACTAGACCCTGAGCACTAAAAGATTTCACTAAACAAAGCTGCTACTGCTCTGTTTTAAGGCATTATTATTCTACTTAACGCAGCACAGATGGTGACTGCTCATTATCAAGTCCTAAATCATTAGCAAGACATTTATGACTTTTACCATTTTCCCTTCCACAAAGCGGTGCCACCCTTCCCCAGGTAGTTACATTTACAAGGAGGTACAGGGAGGCTTACCTCCCTCTTTATCTAAGCTGTGTCTTGCACAAAATTTGCAGATGTGTCCCAATGGCAAAATGGGACTTAATGACAACTACCTTACTCTCATAATTTCATATGATACATACTATATCTCTACAAACAAATGGAGCAATTATGCAGGAAAACTTACTTGGGCTCCTCTTTCCTCGTCCAGCTCCACAGTCATTAGTGCTGATGTTCCTTTCTCACTCACAGTTGAGTGTCGACCCTGCCAGAAAAAGTATGCACACCTCTCCTTTCCAGTGCTAGTAGCTCTGCTCTGTTCTGGCTTTTGTCTTTTCCCAACTGAAAAACACAATTTAAAAAAGCTGAAAATACTACTATTGTGATATAATCTCTTAACATAACATCAGCCAACAATGTTTTAATGCTTTCATAACTAGATATAATAGCCACAATGGGCTAGTTCACTAGTATGAATATAGGACACACCCATCTGTACCACTGGTCACCCAGGTTTGGACAGACACCCTGGGGTCTATAGGGCCAACAGGGAAGGGAGAAATGAGCAGCAGTTGGCCTACTCTCCTTTATCTGATGGGATCTGCTGTGTGTTCATTTCTGGCAGAAACGAGAAGTATTTGCTAGGTAAGGGGACATTAAACCAGTTAAGTACTCAACAGACATTCCAAATTTTGGCATACATGTTGGTAAGCATGTGCATCTATCCCAACAGTGATGTTCTACATGTTATGCATGGAAAAACAAAGCACATACATTTGAAAACATCATGATGGTCACAGTAAAATGGCTTAGACCTCTACCACTCAACTCTCACTCACCTAATAGGATAAGTAAGATACAAGAAACAAAATCTATGAATGAGCAAAACGTGGGCTAATCAAGAAATCAGCAATAGTACCAGGGAAATGGAAGAGATATGCACCAGGAAGGCACTACATGCAAAGGAACATGAATCGTGTGATCATATGAATTATGCACAAGTAAAAAAGCAACTTGTATCCATAGCTTAGTATACAACACTCTCTTTGCAGCCACTATTATTAGAAAGACATTAAATAACATTACGTAAAATATAAGACAATCAATCCAAGGGGCCCTCAGAAGCCTAGCCAAGCTTCTCAACAAAATCTGATGGGCATCAACTCCCAAGGGTTTGGGAGGATATACATACTTTTCATGGGTGGCCAAGCATTTAAAAACTTCCTCTAAGTGAGACACATTTGGCAGCCCAGGAGTATATTTACAGTTCCCCATCCACTGATCTAAATTTTCCTTGACTAAGGGCAGGGATGAACTCTGTTTCATATGAATGGGAAGCTTGTCCCAAGAAAAGGGGGAGCCCCTCTGAAACTAAACAGAAAATTAACTTGCCTTCTACTACATGACATATTGTCACAGCCTACTCAAAAAAAAAAAAAAAATCTTTCATTTTCTGGTACCTGCTTTATTTTATTCAGGATCATGAACGGCAGAGCCTTTTGTGGTAAGCAAGAAGCATTAAGGCATGGAACCAGTTCAGGATGAGACACCATTTCATCATCACACACACACACACGCATGCACGAGCACACATGCACGCATCCTTGAAAGCAACTTAGGGAGATCATAGTTCACCCTATTGACATGACTTAGGGATATAGGAGGAAAATAGAGTCCATGAACAAGAAGAGATGAAAGGAGGAAAACATGCAGAATCTGCAGAGAAGGTATTCATCAGGAAACCAAATTGGTAAACCCTCCCGGTGAGGCAGCAACACTAATTGCTGTCCAACCAAAAATGCAATTTATGTACTTACCAGAATGTCAGATTTCACTGGTCTCACTCTGGACACTGAAATGAGAGGACTGGTGCATTTACCAACCCCTAGTAATGGTGACAATCTCCTACAATCTCAAGCTCTCCTACCCACAAGGCCCTACCTGCTGAGTATCCTCCAGATAGAGTAAAGAAACATTTCTAAAACAAAAAGGCACTCTTTTTAATTGAAAGTCAGCACAATTTGAACTCAGAAGAGAAAGAAAGACAGTAAATCATATTTGAAGCTGCACACTCATGACAATTTGGAGGGAGGAGGTGTGAGGCTTATGCCAGTATCAGGACAGAAACCACAGAAAACATTCTGGTAAGCTTAGCACATAACTTACACATTTCTCAGATGCTGTCAAGACAATGGAACCAAAGGACAGAGTCCCCAGCTAACATGGGAGGTCTGAGCCAACAAACCCTTATGTATGGAAGTCCCAAAGAGCACTCTACTTCTAGGTACAGAATCAAGGTTATAAATGCTTAGCAAAAGTTTGTCAGGAAGACCAAGAAGTTGCTGCTGCAATCTCATCTATGGGTAGATTATGCAGAAAAGCACTGGATATACCTTGATCCCTAAATGTTTATTTATTTTATTTTATTTTATTTTACATTTGTTAACCGGGCTAGTCTAACTGGATATATTTCCATTTTCAGCAGAGGCCCGGGGAGAAAAGCTCCACATCTAGACAAGACAGATACAACATAACAAAAAATTCATAACAACAGATTAAAAGGTGGTAGGACTTTAACTCCAAGACAAGAACAATTAATCATAGAGTAAAGGTATAAACAACATATTAAACATAATTTCATCTTTAGAACCATTTAGAGAAAGCATAAAACAAAGGAGAAGAGAGAACATTAATCGAAAGAAAGTGCAGATTTAAAGAAATATGTACTGTCAGAAAGAGAGAGACAAAAGCCATGAGGAGGAGAAAAACAAAGAAAATTTTAATCAGGCTTAGAGCAGGAACATATCCAGTGGTTTTTAAGATATACTCTGAGTTTTTGTTTAAATAGAACAGTAGATGCAATTGAAGTAAGTTCGGGAGGAAGTTTATTCCAGCGTTTCCCAATGGCATTCGAGAAAAGGGAATCACCAGCAAGGTTATTAGATTTGGTTAAGGTAACTAGCAGTTTGCTGGAAGAGCGGAGTGAGTTCAGGTTTGAGTAGGGGCTTAAGAGGTTAGAAAGAACAGGTGTATTAAGAGGTTGGTAAAAAGCTCTTTGGGCAAACGAAAGTTGGGATAGAAGCAACATGTTCGTCAGTTCAAGCCAGTTAAGTTGTTGCAGATTCAGACAGTGGTGGGTTCTGAATTGCTTCCCAGTAACAAATCTAGCTATGTTATTGTAAGTGGTAGACAGTTTAGAGAGATTGTTTTTCTTGAGATTAGTGTAGATAGGTGAGGCATAGATAAGTGTGGAAATAAGATGTGAGTGGGCAAGATTAACTTTTGCTGGGAAGGTTAAAAAGGTTTTGATTCTATATAGAGAGCCAAGTTTCCTGTTTACAGATTTAATGGTATTGTTGATATGAAAGTCGAAGGAAAGATTGTTGTCAATCATGACACCTAGCAATTTAGTAGTAGAGTCAGGTGATATAATGGTTCCATTATTCGACATGATAGTGAAGTCAAATGTAGGGGATCTGGTAGTAGGCTTAAAGAGTAGGAGTTTGGTCTTTTTTGCGTTTAGGAGTAGGCAACGTTTTAGGAACCAAGTTTCGACTTTAGAAAATACCGCTTGAGTGTTAGTTTGAAGTTCGGAAATGGATTTAGCAGAGCAAATAAGTGTGGAGTCATCGGCATATTGAATGCATGTAGCCTGGGGAATGGCAATTTGTAAGTCATTTATAAAGAGGGAGAATAGAAGAGGTCCAAGAATAGAGCCTTGGGGGACCCCAAGTGAAATTGGTAGAAGAGATGAGAGTTTGTTATCCCAGAGGACGGCCTGTTTCCTGTTAGTGAGATAGGAACTGAACCAGTGGATAGCCTTAGCTTCTAAGGAAAGAGATTCGAGAATTTTTAATAGGAGAGAGTGGCTAACCATGTCGAAGGCTTTGGACAGGTCAATGAAGAGAGCGGAAGACAGGATATTATTATTGCGATTTTTGTTAATAAAGTCTGTAAAGGAGAGCAGAGCAGTAGTTGTGCTATGATAGGGCCTAAAGCCATGTTGACAGTTTGTCAGAATGTTATTTTGTATTAGGTGATTCATTAACTGATGGTGAACACATTTTTCCATTATTTTTGCGAGTGGGGACAATAGGGCTATGAGCCTGTAGTTAGAATGTTCAAAGGAGTTTCCTCCTTTATGTAAGGGTATGATGTGAGAGATTTTCCAGATATCAGGTATGGTTTCTTCATTTATGGTCCTATTAATAAGAATAGATATGGGATAAGCGATTTCAGAGGCTGCTTTTTGAAGGAATTCAGAAGGAAGCTGGTCAGCTGAAGGGGTACATGGTTTAAGTTTGAGAATACATCTCTATATAAAGGTAGTGGGGATGGGTTGTAGCCTAAAGGTTGGTAGTTTGGAGGATGCATGGTCAAGGATGCTAGTATTGTCACTGGAGAGATGGGAGGCCAAGGAATTAATAGTATCAATGAAGAATGAGTTGAAAGTATTGGCAGTATCAAGGGAAGAAATTCTATCAGACCCAGAAGGGGAGGGAGTGGTAGTCTGTCCAGGGTGAAGAAGTCTGTTTAGGGTTGACCAGAATTTTTGAGGGTTATTGTGATTCACTTGCTGAAGATTGCTATAATAGCTCCTTTTGTCAGAGAGGATCGCTTTTTTGGTACTGTTTCTCAGATGCCTGAAAGTCTGTTGGTCTATGGGAGATTTGCTAGTTCGCCATTTTAACCAAGATTTGTTTCTAAGTGACATTTCTTGTCTAGTCTCTTTAGTTAGCCAGGGGGCTGGCTTAGATTTAATTCTGATAGAACGTTTTGGTGCATGATTATCTAGAATTGTTAGGAATGTGGTGTTAAAGTAATTAACAGCTTCTTGAAGAGGAAGAGTTTTTAGTGGGTTCCAGTTACAGGAGTTTAGTTCAGTTTTAAACTGGGTAGGATTAAAGCATTTGAGGTCACGTAGGGTCCTATATAAAGGAGAGTAGTTAGAGGCATTTTTTTGTCTTATAATATAGGTTAGGTTGTGGTCACTAATGTCATCAGGTAGCGTTCCAGACTGATATTTAACTAGAGGTTTGTTTACCAAAATCCAATCAAGAATACTTTCTTTGTTATTAGTTTTGTTAATCCTAGTAGTGGTGTTAATTGTTTGAGTAAAGCCATGGAGATTAATATGAATGAATATGCTTTAGGAGGAACTCCCAATTGTTGACCTCTGAAGTATAACAAAATGTAATGCAATCAGAAATCCATTTGGACAGGGTCAGTTTTATCTTGTGACCTAATCTCACCAGGGAAAAGAAAACAGACAATTTGCCTTTTCTACAGGATATGGTAAGATGAAAATAAAAGCACAGACTGAAGTGATTTCCTGCCCGTACAGCAACTGCACGGCTTAAAACGAAATCCAAAAAACAAAACTCAGCCAGCAGATCATGGTGAGCTGTATAAATTTATTAGCTTGTTTAAAGCACAAAAAAACAGACCGGTTAAAAACATTTTTTAACACTGACGAAAGCTAATATTTAACTGAGCTGAACCGGTCTGTTTTTTGGTGTGCTTTAAACAAGGTAACAAATTTATACAGCTTGCCATGATCTGCTGGCTGAGTTTTGTTTTTTAAAATGAAAATAAAGCCTTGACTGTTAATGAAAAACAAGACAATGCAAGTGATACTTGCCTTTGTTAGAATACCTAGGGAAGAAAACTGGTAAATGAATACCCTGATTCAAGTTGTGCTGAGTGGCTATCTTAGACATAAAGAGACAAACTGGTTCTCGTCTGGATGAAATATGACATAAGGTTACTTGGAAGATAGTGCATGTAAATCTGAGACCCTCTTAGCTGATGTGATCGCTACAAGGAAAGTGGTCTTTCGTGGTAAAAAGTTTAAGTCAACCGAAGAGGCCGGGTCAAAAGATGGTTTCTTCAAGCACTCCAAAACAAAGTTGAGATTCCAAGCAGGTGCTGGTTTTACCAATGGCAGCCTTTAATTAAATGTTCCCTTTAGAAAGGCTCTATAAGACCAGTGAGAAGCCAATGAACATGTCAAAATCCCTTCATGAAAAGAAAAACAAAATGCTGCTAACTGTACCTTAATGGAGGAAAATATAGTAGTGTAATCAAAACTTACAATAACAGTAGATATTCGAATGATCACTGCTGTAGCAGTCTTAATTATGTGTGTTATGTCCTGCCAGGGATATAACAGCCAGCCAGCTTCCAAAGCTTCAGAGCACCTTCCACGAGCCCAAACTGTCAGGCAGCTCACGCTGAGCTGATTAACAGACAAGTTTGGGTGCAATGCCCTTCAGAGCTTTACTGCCAGCATTAGGAACAAAAAATAAATGCCCACACACTGGCACAAAAAACATACCATAAAACAAGGGATGGACCGGATACTACAGCAGCAATCAAACAGCTATTGTTATGATAGGTTTACTTACACAACTATCGTACTATGTTAATCATCATACTGATCACTGCTGCAGCACTGTTAGCTATATGGTTAGATTACCTTAGCTAACTATATTTGGGAGATGGACCTGGAGTCTCCAGGTGCCCCTGGAGAATGGTCCAAGCAAAGCTTGATCTGGACCTTGGGAAGGAATCAAGCTTATAGTGTTTTGTAAAAGTATAAATAGAGAACTAAGTAGCAGCTCCTAGAATACTTTTAGAATCTAGTCCTTTGCAAAAAAAAAAAAAAAAAGCCACAGATGATGCCAAGGCCATGGTGGAGTGGCCATTGACCCAGCCTGGAATAGTTTTGTTGCATGTCATGATGAGTATAACAAAACCATATGGAAATCATCTGTTCTGACATGAGTTGTCCCTTCTTTTTAACTTCACAAAAAATTAACAATCGATCCAAAGATGTGAAAGATTTAGTTCTGTCAAGATAGTACCAGAGTTATTTGTGGATATCCAAGGTATGGAGTATCCTTTCTTCCTCATTTTTATGTTCAGGAAAGAAAATAAGGACAAGGCTAGTCTGGCTTAAAGTAAACATGGATAACACTTCAGGCATAAAAGGAGGATTACCTCTCAAAGAAACACTGTCCTATGGAAAATCAGATGAGGATGACTCACCATAAGAGCTTGCAACTCAGATACCCTTCTAACAGAGCTCAGATACCCTTCTTACAGAGGTCAGAGCAATCAGTAAAACTGTTAAGAACCTCAAGTCAGACTGATTAACCGGTTCAAATAGAGCACATTAGCTTCTCTAACATAAAAATTAACATCCCAGTGAGGAAACACCAGTTTTCTTGGAGGCATCTTACACAAAACCCTTTTGCTGCGGTAGCATTTTCGCCTCATAGCAAGACATTGTCCCGTTCAATTCTCAGCTAGAGCATCTTCTGTGTGGAGGCATACGTGAATGGGGCGTGCCTTCGTTGAAGGTTGTGCATCAGGGCTGGTAACCCGGTACGTAAAAATCCACTACCAATCATTAGCGGACCGGAGTTCCGCTGTGGCGATCCCTAACCAGGAAAAGCCGAAAGACACAAACAAACAATCTTACACAAAACCCTTTTCAAGAACATTTTAACATGAGATTGCATTGGAGAGTAGGATCTGTGGGCAGACCAGCTGAAATGGCAGATACATGAATCTTGATAAAGGAATAAAAAAGGCCATAGGGTAGTAACTTGCACAAATATTGAAGAACCAGAGAACAACTAGTTATGAATGAGTATTGATTATGTTGTTGGCACCAACTACAAAACATTTTCATTTGCTAATGTATGATTTTTTCTAGTAGCAGACTTTCTTGCCTCCATTAGTACCTGTTGCAATTCCTCAGTAAGCAGGTGCCTAAAAGGAATTAAGACCCTATCATCCAGGCAATCAACTGAAGTTGACTGATATTGGGGTGCATTAAACATCCTTGTTTTTGTGTGAATAGATCCAGTCTGTGAGGAAGCTTGTGGTAATTTCTCTTGGCCATTTCCAAAAGAAGAGAGAAAGAATAGTTGTTTAAAATCTTTCCATCACCACAGATGTCCTCTATGTTGCTGTATTCTTAAAATGAGGGATTCACTGCCGAAGGCGGTCCCGTTTGGCCAGTATACAAAAGACTTAATCCACTGCAAGGTACGTGGGACGTCTCATATAGGCCAGCAGCCGACATAGGCCATAAAAGTGGCATCCACACATACGATCCTCAGAACTGAGTGCCCCCATAAGACCATCAACCTAAGGAACAAAGGGGGTAAACATACATCCAGGGGAAAAAGACAAAAAGTGGAGAAGATGAGAGGGATAGAATACTGCAACACAGAAGAGAAGGACATCTATGGTTATGGTAAGATTTCACACGACATGTCCTTCTATTCTTATGTTACAGTATTCTTAACATGACGGCGAGTACCAAAGTTCATGAGGAAGAAAGTGACAGGGAAGGAGCAGAAACACTTTCTAAAAAAAAAAAATGGAGAATGGCTCTAGCAAAGCCAGCTCTAAATTTGGAAACGCCAACCAGTTTATAATATCTGGTAAAGGTATGAACAGACCACCATGTAGCTGCCTCTAAGATGGTGTTAGTATCCAGACCTTTGAAAAAAACACCTGAAGAAGCCATAGCTCTTGTAGAACGAGCCTTAATAGGAGTAGCAAGGCTCTTACCATGAAACAGATAACAAAAGGATATTGTTTTAGAAATCCAAGTGAAAATAGTCTGCTTGGAAACCGGCATTCCTAGAACCCTGGGATGAAAAACAAAAAGCTGATTGGATTTCCTGATAGCCTTAGTTTTATCCAAGTAAAACCTGAGTTGTCTATGCACATCCAAGGTGTGAAGAACTCTCTCACTATATGATTGTGGAAAGGGGAAAAAAGTGAGCAAATGAACAGATTTGTTAAGTGACAACTCATTTACAATCTTGGGCATAAAAAGAAGGGTAAGTATGCAAGGAAATGCTATCCTTATGGAAAACCAGTAAGGGGGGGCGGGCATCAAGGCTTGATGTTCAGACACCCTCCTGGCTGAAGTGAATCCCCTGGGATTCCGGATATTGGCTAATGCTCTTGCCACCCCCATAGTGCCTTTTTTAGGCAAGGCTCAAATCCAAGGATTCAAGGGGGCCTTGAAGGATACCACACCAGTCTTGAGTAGTGTGAAGTTTGCTTTAGAGAAGTTCCTCACTGTGGTCTTTTTTGTTTGGGGTGGGGGCGGGATGTGGATATCCAGTGAGATTAGTTTATGATCTGATCTCACCAATGAGGGATATACTTCCGGTGTGGAGCATTTTGTCCCCATGTTTGTGAATCCAAGCCGGTCACAAGTGGTGTCCCACAGGGCTCAGTCCTTGGCCCCCTGTTGTTCGGCATCTACTTCTCAGAAGTACAGGCTTCCAATAGGAGGACTATGGCTGACAAAGTTTGCAGATGACTGCAAACTGGGAGCCATAGTGGAAAGTACATCGGACACAGATATCCTTCAGAGGGGTCTCACGGAAACTGATAGCTGGTGCTAGAGCCATGGCCTGAAGTTAAATGCCAAAAAATGTATAGTCATACCCTTCGGGAAAACAAGGTAACCCCAAGCTACCATATAGGTGGCAATCCACTAAGCACAGAAGAGGTTATCAGGGACCTGGGGACCCAGGTTGACAATGCCCTTTCTTTTGACACTCACATTGCTAAAGTGGTTAGAAAAACCTTCTACACTGCCCACCTGATCATGAAGGGATTCACATCCAGATCAAGTGAGGTCATTGTTCCCCTGTACTCTTCACTTATCAGACCAATGATCGAGTACAATGCCCCATTCGGGATGTATCTCATCAGACACCTGCAGCAATTGGAGAGACCCCAAAAGTTCCTCACCAAAAGGATAAAGAGACTCCAAAATCTGTCAAATGCTGCCAGACTGAAGAAACTCCAGCTCTATTCAGTCGCATACCGTCTGCTCAGAGGTGACCTGTGCCTGACATACAAGGCCATGTCCAACCCGGAATTAATGGACATGCTCCACCTCAAAAAATCCAAATCTACCAGATCCACTAGAGCAAGCGACTTAAACCTTAGCACGGATATAAATAGGACATGCTGGAGGGATAGATTTGTCACCCAGAGACTCCCTATGTTGTGGAATAAAATCCCGGTCCATGTGAGGCAGAGCACCTCGCTGGCTCTGTTCAAGAGAAATCTTGACCGGTGGATGGGAGATCGTAGGTTTACCCCGGGAATCATCTATGTGTCACTGCTGGACAGAGGCACAACAAACTAATGGGCACAGTATTTTTTAACATAAGGGGTGGCGTAAGCCACAAAAACTCTGGGCTACGCTTATAAATGCCTTAGGGCAGATAGCCTAGTATAAACCTATGAACCTATGATGGCTAATAACAACATAGACTTCCAAGTACAGTGTTGTAGGGAAGTTTTTGCTGCAGGTTCAATTGGAACCACTGAGTTTTTTCAAGACAAAATTGAGATCCTAAAGAGGTGGAACAGGCTTCCTGGGAGGTCTGATATGATGGATATATTTGGGAAACCATTTAAATCTCCAATCTAGAGGTTGAAGGAGGAGATAAAGGCAAGCAAGCAGAAATAGCTTATAGATGAGCTTTCACAGAGAAATAAGCCAACCCAGCCTTCAGCAGTTCACACAAGTAGGATAAAAGCAAAAGAACATCCACAGAAAGTGGGTCCAGCTTACAAGAAAGACACCAGATGGAAAACCTCTTCCATCTGGATAAGGAGGATTTCCTAGTATTGTTTTTTTTTTGGCATCTTGCAGAACCCTAAGCACATCCTCTGAAAAGAGGTACCTGAAATGAATCAAAAGCCTGTCACCCACAGTGTCAGACATAGTGACAGGTGTGGTTGTATGAGGGGTCCCTTGTCTTGTGTGAGAAGATCCACCTTATCTTAACTTGTGATGATTGCCCTTGGCTAAATGAGGAAGAAGTGGGGACCAATGCTGCAACCATTAAGATTTTTGGTTTGCCCTGTTGAATTTTCAGCAGAACTTCCTGAATAAGAGGAAGAGGGGGAATGCACAGAGAAACAACCCCTTCCATACTAGAGGATCTGGAACTCTGGCACAACATTTTTGAAGCTGTCAGTTCAAAGGGGAGACAAAGAGATCTACTTGAGGAATACCTCACTGGTGGAAAATGTCCAGAAATACGTCCCTGTCAAGCTTCCATTCATGGGATTGAGTCATGGACCTGGTCAGTGTCTGCCACTACATTTTGATTGGACGATATGTACACTGCCTGAAGGGAAACATGGTACTGAGTTGCCAGTTCCTGTGCCATGAGGGTTAGCCTGCAAAGATGATATGATTTTGCCCCTCCCCCCAACTGTGGTGTTGTCTGTAAACAGTTTTAGAGGGTCTGAGCAGAAGACAGTGAAAGGTCTGTAGAGGCAACAGCAGGGATCTTAGCTCTTTTATGCTTGTGTGCTCTTCCCTTTGAGAAGGAGACCAAAATCCTTGAACCTTCCAGGAAGCAAAGGCTGCTCTCCAACCCATGTCTGTGAACAATTACTAAATAGGAAGAGAAGGATGCAGAGGAAGGCCTGGGGTTCAGGAAAATCTGCTGAATCCACCAACATAGTTCCCTCTTCAGACAAGGAAGAAGTGGGACCACAAAGTCCAGTGGGTGAATATATTGGTTACAAACTGACTTGAGGTACTACTTGAAATTTCCTCATGTGAAGTTTAGTTAGAGATAACATGGGAATGGTGGATGCCATGAACCCTAGAGGTGGAGAATTCCTGGATGAAAGACTGCAGATGGAGAAGTTCTTGAAGAATTTGGTTAGAAACTGAATTTTTTGAGAAGGCAAGGAGGCCAAAATTTGATCTGTCTGGATTCTGCACCTCAGGAAGACATGGTCTTGTGAAGGGCCGTGGGAAGATTTTTGGAAGTTTATTGTGAAACACAGACTTTGAAGAAGGAAAATAGTGAAATGGAGATTCTGCTGCAAGGTCTCTGGAAGAAGTGCCTGAAGCAGGAGATCATCCGGGCATAGAAAGATCTGTACACCCTGGAGTCTGCAATAAGCAATCACTGGAGCCAGGCATTTTGTAAATACCCTTGGTGCCATAGAGAGACCAAAGGGCAAAGCAGACAACTGAAAATGTGATGAAGCAACAGAAAAACACAAATATTTCCTGAAAAAGGTGGTGAATGGGAATGTGAAAGTAAGCATCCTTGATATCCAGGGGGACCATAAAATCTTGTGGAAGGATGAGGGGAAACCAGACAGGCAGAGAAACCATGTGGAAAGTTGGGACCTTTAGGAAGGTGTTGAGGTATGAAAGATCCAGAATGGGTCTCAAAGGGCCATCTTTTCTGGGAACCAGAAACATTCTGGAATAGAAACCTCTTCCTCTTTGATTCAGTGGAATCTCTTGAACAGTCCCCTGGGATTTCAGTACCTGGAGCACCACTGGAAAAAATTGTAGTTGCTCTCGATGTTCACAGGTTCACAGGATGGTTCATAGGATAGTACACGGCTATTGGCCCTAGGGCCTACACAAGCCTAAACATAACAATGTCCTGGCTATTTCTTCCCACAACATTTACTTCCCTGGACCCCTGCCTAGCAGGGCCACTGATGTGATCCCCGGGGTGAATTTCCTATCTCCCATCCAATCGTCAAGGTTTGTTTGAAGAGGGCCAAAGAGGCACTCTGCTTGACATGTATGACACATGGGCAGTCTTATTCCAGAGTCTGGTGAGTGTCTGGGTCAGGAACCTATCCCTCCAGCATGTTTTGTTCATTGTGATGACAAGGTTTAGATCACTGGAGCACGTGGCTCTGAGGGATTGGGATTTCTTTAAGTGTAGCATGTCCAGCAGCTCAGGGTTTGACATGGCCTTGTATGTTTAGCAGAGATCGCCTCTGAGTAGATGGTATGCAATAGAGTATAGCTGGAGTTTTTTTTTAGATGTCAGCATAGGACATCTGCTTTAGGCTGGTGATTCTTTTAGTAAGGTATTTCTGCGGCCTTTCCAGTTGTTGCAGACATCTTGAGAGGTACATACCAAACGGGGCATTGTATTCTATAATGGGTCTAATGTGGGATGAGCACAATGGGACAATGACCTCCTTTTTTCTGGATGAAAAGCCCTTAGTGATGAGGTGGTTGAAGAATGTCCATGAAAGGTGGAAGTGTTTCTCACACCACAAAATACCTTTTGTGGATAATGGAAAGGACCCACGAGAATCCTGAGTAATTTGCGCCCAGACTGGAAGGGACATGGAAAGATGCAGAGAGAGGGGAAGATGGCTGAGAAAGGGTTGGTAGTCCCAGACTACCTGCCTTGTCTAGAAAAGGTTGTTTTTGATCAGGAGCAGGCTGAGAGGGTTTGGAACTAAAAGGTTTCCTAACACCCCTCTTACTTCTGGAAGCAGTGCGAGATTGTTTCCTAACAAAAGAAGTATTAGCTGAGTAATTCCTTTGGAAGTTAGGAACCACACACACAAAAATGTGTTTTAGGTCTTGCAACTCTTTTCCTTTCTCCTGCAAGGACTTAAGTCTGCTTTTGTAGCCCCAAACAAAGCCTTATTGTCTAAGGGAATGTTCTGCAACTTACCCTTAAAGTCATCTGGAAGTGGTTACAGCCTCAACCAAGAGTATCTCCTTAAAACAGAGGCAGATACAGCTGCTCAAGCAGATGGTACAGTTGCATCATAGCTATATTAATAGAGTGGAGTGCCACCTAGAGGAAGACCCCAGAAGTGATGAAAGCTATGACAATTTCCAGGTCAAGAAGAAGCTGAGAAGACTGTGTAAGGACAGCCAAAGCATACTTGGTCATAAGAGTTTGGTAACTGATAGCACAGAAAGCTAGGGTGGCTGAGGTATAAACCTTTTTACCTAATCTTTTTATGGTCTTACTTCTCTTTATCTGAACGGAGAAGAGTATTGGATGGCAATAGGTAGAAACCACAGCAGAACTTAAATATCAGATGCAGCAACAAGAGATCACACACAACCAAGAATCCACCTAACAGTTTTCTAAACAGTAGTATTTTATTCAGATAAAATCTCTCTTAGTGTTTTGGCTAAAAAGCCTTTTCAGAATATAAAAACACAAATAGCACACATCCTTTATATACAACACAATTTCCCCTAATTATTCAATAAAATAACTGAAGCAATTATGTCATTACAAAACATTTACCCAATTAGAACCCTCCAATTTCTGTATTACACATCTTAGGAAAGGTTAGCTGTGTAAAATCTTACCATAACCATAGATGTCCTTCGATTCCATGTTGCAGTATTCTTACTGTAGGATCCTCTGGCTCAGGTGACCTTAACATCTGTCTCCTACGCAAAAGCTTAAGCCCGGTTGCTGCCAGGTGTGTTTGGGACGTCACATGCAGGGCCCATAAACCATGAGCCTTAAATGTGACATCTGCATGTACAAGCCTCAGAACTGACTGCCTAGTCAGACAATAGTCTAAGGAATCCAGGAAAGATGTGATCTAGACAAGATAAATGTAATGAAGGGGGTAGGTGGGAGGGAAGGAATACTGCAACATGGAAGAGAGGGACATCTATGGTTATGGTAAGATTTTACACAACTAATCTATGTCCTTCTATTCCCATGTTGCAGTATTCGTATTGTGGGAGAGTGCCACAGCTCATGAAGAGGAGAGGGTAGTGGAGGGAGCTGCAGTTTCCAAGAATCCATGCAGGACAGACCTTGCAAATCCTGCCCTGGTTCTGTAGATATAGTCCAACTTGTAATGTTTGGTAAAGGTATACACAGAGGACCATGTGGCTGCCTCAAGAATGGTGGCTGTGTCCAGGCCTTTGAGGAAGGCTCCTGACAAGGCCACTGCTCTTGTAGAATGCACCTTAACATTGTAAGGTTAGTGTTTGCCATGGTAAGAGTAGCAGAAGGAAACAGTTTTTCGTATCCAGGAAGATGTAGTTTGTTTGGATGCAGCTTTACCCAGGGCCCTGGGGTGGAAGGACACACAGAGCTGATTGGACCTTCTAATGGTTTTGGTCTTGTCCAGATAAAACCTTAATTGTCTGTGGACATCAAGGGAGTGGAGTACTCTCATGGTCATTCTGAGGAGAGGGAAGAAGGTGGGTAAATGAATGGACTGATTGAGGAACGGTTCACTGACCACTTTGGGCATGAAGAACGGACTTGTGCGAACGGTCACCCTATCTTTGTGGAAGATTGTGTAGGGTGGGGATGCCATGAGGGTCTGCAGTTCAGAGACCCTTCTAGCTGAAGTAAGGACTATCTAATAGGACAGTTTTCCAGGTGCACATCTGCAGAGAACAGAGCTTGCTGGTTCAAATGGGGCAATATTGAGTTTCTCTAGTACGGAGTTCAAGTCCTAAGGGGGGAATAGGTTTATTTGGTGGTCTGACATGGATAACCCCTTTTAGGAATAGTCTGACATCCAGCCTAGAAAGAAGAGGTGGATCCAAACGCAAGTAGGCCGAAATGGCAGATAAGTGGACTTTCACTGAAGAGTATGAAAGTTCTGATTTTACGAGTTCACACACACAGGATAGGACTAGTGGAACATCTGCTTGGAAGGGGTCCCTTTGCCTTTGGAGAACCTTTTCCATTTCAAAAGATAGGATCTCCTGGTAAAGGGTTTCCTGGCCTACTGCAGGATGGATAGCACATCCTCCGAATACCAATGTCTGAAGGGGATCAAGAGTTTATCATCCACAGGATTAAGCAGAGAATCTCCGGGTATGGATGAACAAGAGATCCCTTGTGTTGTGTGAGCAGGTCCACCTTGTAAGGCAATTTCTGGTGATTGCCCTTGACAAGAGATAGAAGAAGGGGGAACCAATGCTGCCTTGGCCAATAGGGAGTAACCAACAAGATTCTTGGCTTGCCCTTCGAGATTTTTAGGTCGACTTTCTGAATGAGAGAGAAGGGAGGGAAACATAAACAGTCCCTTCTATGAGATCAAGAAGGCATCCATTCTCCAGGCTAAGGGGGGGTCCTTGGAGCAGAACAGCTGCAACTGTCTGTTCTGGGGGAGGCAAACAGATCTGTGGTGTTCCCCACTGGTGGACAATGTCTAAGAACACATCTCTGTGCAACATCCAGTCGTGATGCTGAGAGAATGATCTGCTAAGGGCATCCACCTGGTGGTTGTCCAGGGATGGAATGTAGACTGCCTGTAGTGTAATGTTGTACTGAGAGGATAGCCGTCATGCCTGCATTGCAACCCTGCAGAGTAGATAGGACCTTGTCCCCCATTTGTTGATGTACCATATCACAGTTGCACTGCCTGTGAAGATTTGGAGGGGGCCTGCCTGCATTAGAGGAAGGAAGGTCTGAAGGGCTAGATGGAGGGCAGTCATCTCCCTTATGCTGTTTTTTTTTTCCTGGAGGGAGGGATCCCATTGAGTCTGCACCTTGAGGTCGTTCATAGTGGCTCCCCACCCTAGATCTAAAGCATTTGTGTGCATGCACTGCACTGGACTGGTGGGTTACAAAGGTAAGCCTGGGTTCTGGTAAACTTGTTGGATCCACCACCTCAATTCTGTCTTCAGGCAGGGTAGGAAGAGTACCTTAAAGTCCAGGGGGTGGCTATGTTGTGACCAGATATTTTTTAGGTACCACTGGAACTTCCCTCATGTGCAGCCTCGGTAGGGATAGCATAGGGACTGTAGCTGCCTTGAGGCCTAGAAGACAGATGAATTGCCTGGCCGAAATGTGGGTGACCAGGAGGAGCTTGTGGAAGTGGTTGACTAGTGAGTAGACTTTGTCCTGAGGAAGGAAAGCTTTCATTAAGTCGGTTCTTATCCTGCAGCCCAGGAAGGTTTTGTCTTGGGCTGGGGCGAAGGATGATTTTTGTCAGGTTCAGGGTGAACCCCAAGCTCTGAAGTAGGGACAAAGTGAACAGTAAGTGGTTCCCAAGAATGCTTTTCCTCTACTGCTAGAATGAGGATGTCATCTAGGTAGAGGTAAATTTGAATGCCTTTTGTTCTGCAGTAGGCTACTGCTGGAGCTAGACACTTTGTGAAGACCCTTGGTGCAGTAGATAAACCAAAGGGCAAGACAGTAAATTGAAACTGTGAAGAGGGACCAACAAAACGCAAAAACTTTCTGTAGTTTTGATGAATGGGAATGTGGAGATGTACCTCCTTCAAGTCCAAAGTGACCATAAATGCCTTGGGAGGCAATAGTGGGGAGAAGGCTTTGAAGAGTGAAAGTTCTGAAAGAAGGGACCTTCAGAAAAAAGATTTAGGTATGATAAATCCACGATGGGCCCCCAAAGGCCATACTTTTCTGGCACTAGAAAGAGCCAGGATTAGAATCCCCTTCCTTCTTGACCCGAGGGAACCTCTTTCTATGGTCCTTTAGGCGAGTAGATCCTGAATGATCTGTGAAATTAGACGTAGCTGTTTTTTGGGTGGGAAGGGGATGCCTTGTGGTAGTGGCTTTTCCTGTCAGGACATGAAGTACCCTTTTTCCACTATTGCTAAAACCCAATGGTCTGAGGTGGCTTTTTTCCAGAAGGGTAGACAGTGAGAAAGGAGGGAGGAGAGAGGGAGGTGGCTGAGGCAGTCACGCATTACTGTTTCTATCTGGAAAGGGCTGGTGAGAGGCAGGTTGAGGAGGGGCTGCCCTTGGGGAAGGTGCCTTTCTAGATCCTTTTCTCTGTCTAGAGGAGAAAGAGGTGGATGGGGATTGGGACCATCCTGACAAAAGTTGTCTTGGCAGGGCAGTTTCTGTAGAATTTGGGAATGGGAGAGACCAATAAATGTTTGAGGTCCTGAAGCGCGTTGCTTTTTTCTGGGAGGCTTTTGAACAGTTCAGCAGACTGTTTGCCAAACAGGAATTTGTTGTCAAGTGGTGCATCTAAGATTTTGGTTTTAAAGTTCTCAGGGAGGGGCTGAAGCCTGAGCCAGGAGTACCTGTGTACTACAGAGGCTGAAGCTACAGACCTAGCGGAGGCCTCAGCCATATCATAGCTGCACTTAATAGAATATCTGGCAACCTGTGATGCTAAAGACAGCTTAGATGCTACCTGAGATTTGTTAGGAGAGTCAGGCATGGAGGTAAGTAATCATGTTGCCTGAGAAACCAAGTCTAGGACACATTTGACCATGTGGGTCTGACAACTGATGGCCCTGAATACCAGTGTGGAGGATGTGTACATCTTTTTTCCCAGTCTGTCCATAACCTTGCTATCGTTGTCTGATGGTAGAAAGGAAGAGGAAGGTATTAGTTTGGACTGCTTGCCAGGGGCCATTGCAATGACTGCAGGATCTGCCACAGGTGGCTTAATGAGGCATTTTTGCTCATCAGGGACCTTGTAAAACTGGTCAGGTCTCTTTGGAGCTGGGGGCTTTGATTCTGGGGTCTTAGAGGCTGCTGCAAATGCATCCAAGTAAGCTGGAACCACAGGGGGAATTTCAGAGGGGGAGAGCGACTCCACTTGGAGTAGTTCAAAATACCTCTTTTGAACTTCAGTCAACTGAGTGACACCTCACTTAAAATACTCCCTCATTTTGGTAATTGTTTTCCCAAAAGAAATATTTTCAGGAGGCGAGTCTCCTTCTAAGTAATCCTCATCTGGAGAGTAGTAATCCAGAGGGGAAGCTAACTGGGATGTACAGGTTACAGATTCATCTGAGGTGGATGAGGCGTCTTCCTCCTGAGTATGAGTTGGATGAATGTAAGCAGCTGAGGCTGGCCTGGGGCTGACAGCAGGCAATGTATTAGCAGGGGAGGCTGTGGGCCAAAGAGCCATAAAGGCCTGAACCAAAGACTGAAAAAATGTATGCCAGTCTGGTTGGTCCTCAGTGGGAGTAGACAAATGATTAGATTTTTGCTTCCTCTTAAGAGGAGTAGTCTTAGTGGATGGTGTAGGCCTAATATCGGGCATCTGGCCTGTGGGAGACTATTCCATTTCCAGAACCATGGGCAGGCGTCCGGTGAAGCCTGGTTCCCCCTTGACCTTGGCCAAAGCTGATGTTGGAGTGACCTCCGAGGACGTGCCTACTGGGGTTTCCAAGGCTGCTTCCACAAAAGTAGCCAAAACCGCTGGTTCAACTGGACGCCCCTCAACCCCTAGATCAGTGGCTGGCTGGGCATCCGACACCAGAGGGGCAGAAGTAATAGGCCTTACAACCTTGGCCTTCTTTTTAGGAGGCTCAGCCTCAAAGGTCGACTCTGGTTCTATACACAAGGCTAAACACTTCAGTCACTGTTTTTTTGAGATAAAGTTTTAGGGCTGCCAGACGACTATGAAGAGTTTTAGGTACGAACGACTGGCAAATACTACAGGCAGTATGGTTATGGTCTTGGCCCAAGCAGAGCAAACAGAGTTCATGGGAGTTCTTGTGCGGAATCTGGCAGCTGCACTTACATTTCCACTTTCTAGCGGACATTGGCTAAACAATAAGGGCAAAACCACCAAAGCTCAAGCAAAAGAAAATTTTCCCCAGTGGGGTACTTATCTTTACACATGTTCTGGAGCTCAAAGCGATCGATCTGAATTTTGACTGCGGTAGAGAAGTTCTGGGGCCTCTGGTGCAGACATCACATTTATGGCCCATGGTTTATGGCCCTGCATGTGACCTCCCACACACCTGGCAGCAACCAGGCTTAAGCTTTTGCATAGGAGACGGACATTCAGGTTGTCTGAGGCAGAGGATCCCACTGTAAGAATACTGCAACATGGGAATAGAAGGACATCTCAAGCTTCATACTTTAATATAAACATAGATTCTTTTTCTAGTAGTTTAAGTTTCAAAAGAGAAGTAATGAACCTATCTACCTTAACCTGTTCTAATAGACTGACCTGAAGTCCTTCCACATTACTACCATGGCATTCTTTAAAATGTGCAGCAACTGGGCTCTCCATCTTAAATTTATGTCGCAAATAAGTTCTAAAATTCTAACTTTGAATGCCCTTTTACTTTCACCAACATAATATTTATTACACATGGGCATCTAAGTACATAGACAACCCCCTCAGTGTCGCATCTAAAAATAATTTTGTCTCTCATTTTTTCCATTAATATTTGGGAACAGCCTAACCACAAAATTATAACAGGAACATTTTCCACAAGGGAAGATCCTTTAAGGCTACTTCCCTTTCCGATATTAATCTTAGGAGCTGCAAATCTACCTCTAACCCTCACATGTACTATGCAGCTTCCATGCTTGCATGATACACAGGGTCTTTTTTAGATATGGTGTTAGAGAAGGGGGACAATGCTTTACTGACTAGGGTTCATCGAAAATTTGAAAGTGGTAACCATTTTCTACATAGCAGTAGTTGTCATTGCCCCGCATTTTATGATCTATACCATATGGAGAGTTTGTTAGACTGTGTAGGCTGTGTAATAGGGACCAAGATTTTGAAAAAGAGGTAGAACATTTTTTTCCATATTTGAAAGGAGAGGTTACGACAAAAAAGTGTTGGTAGAAGGTCTTGAAAAGGTACAAAAGTCTATGGGTAATAACTTCACAAGCAGATGTTATACAAAATATGCATCATTGGACAATAATATAGATAAGAAAGAGGTGGTCATTTTTTGTAACTAAATACAGTCTGATTACTATAGATCTAATGCAATCACATTTTTTTTTTTGGGGGGGGGGGGCTTTCTGGCACAAAAATAATTTTATGATATTTTGGAAGAAAGACCTTGTGTATCACATAAGCATTAAAGGAGCATAGGAGATATGACAGTTAGATGGATAATTTGCAGCGCCAATGGTTAATATGGGAAGGGGAAATAGACTGTTCCCAAATATTAATGAAAAATACAGGAGAGACAAAATTATTTTTAGGTGCGACACAGAGATGTTGTCTAGATGCTCATGTAATAAATATATTGCTGAAAGTAAAGGGCATTCAAAGTTAGAATTTTAGAACATATTAGGGACAAATAAATGTAAGATGGAGAGCCCAGTTGCTGCACATTTTAAAGAATATCATGGTAGCAATGTGGAAGGACTTCAGGGTCACTATATTAGAAAAGGCTAAGGTGGACAGGTTCAATACTTTTGTTTTAAAACAAACTACTATAAAAAGAATCTATTTTTATATTATAAAAGTATGAAAGTTTAGTCCCTAAGGGACTTGATACAGAATATAATTGGAGAGTCCTAATTGGATAAATGTTTTGTAATGACATAATTGTTTCAGTAATTTTATTGAATAATTAGGGGAAATTGTTTGTATATAAAGGATGTGTGCTATGTGTTTTTTTTTATACTCTGAAAACGCTTTTTAGCCAAAGCGCTAAGAGAGATTTTATCTGAATGAAATACTACTGTTTAGAAAACTGTTTAGTGGATTGCAGGTCGTGTGTGATCTGTTTTTGCTGCAAGTGGATGGCAATATTCTAGGTGGTTTACCAGCAGCCGCAGAAACAGCAACAGGATCTGCTGATGACATTTGTAAAAAGAAATTTACAGTCCTCTGGAACTTTATAGAACCTATCTGGCCTTTTAGGGGCAGGTTGCTTTGAGTACGGAGTCTTTGATACAGAAGAAAAGGCATCAAGAAAAGCTGGTAAAACCAGAGGCACAGCAGAAGGAGAAGGGGAATATATTTGAAACAAGTCATAGTACCTTTTCTGCACCTCAGAAACCTACTCCCTTCATCCTAGCAAAATTCTCCCCAAAGGTGATATGCTCATCAGGAGACACTGTCATTGGATTCCTCCTCAGGGGAAGCATACTCCAAAGGGTGATAATGTGAGCAGAGTAGGCCAAGAGTTCATCCTTTAAGGAATCCTCCTCTTTTGAAGAATCCTGCACTCTGACCCTTTTGTGTGGTGAAGTAGTAAGAGGACTAGGAAAGGAAACCCCTGAGAGAAGTTTAAGGGCCAAAAAAACATTGAACAAATCTTGTGAGAAAGCTTGCCCATCAACAGTTAGGTCCTTAGGAGTAGAGGAAAATCCACCCTGTTAAATGTGGAGGGACCGGACGCAAGCCTATATTCAATGACGTTCATTGGTACGTCTTCTCTTACTAAAATCTGAGGAATACCTAGAGGGCCTTCAGAAATGATGAGCCTCAGTTCCGCTGTTCATCCAAAGCTGATGTCTGCAAAGCCTCTGATGACAAGCTGATGGCAGGATCCCTTGAGGCCTCAGAAGTGGAATCAGAGCCAAAATCTGGATGGGTCTCTGGGCCTTCATCAGCCTCAACAGAGATGTCTGGAAGTGGAGGCAGAACTGAAGCATCAGGCCTAACTTTCTTAGCCTTTTTTACAGCAGGCTCAGCAGAAGACCTAGATGTGCCCTCTATAATGTCACAAGCTAACCTTGTCAGTCGCTGATTCTCAAGGTAAATATTAAGATAAGAAATGCGGCTATGTAGGGACTCGGGGATGAAAGCTTTACAGATAGAGCAAGACTTGTGGTTGTGCTCTAAGCAGAAGAGATACTGGTTGTGACCGTCTATGTGATATTTGTCTTCCACACTGGCACTTGCCCTTTTCAGATGACACTTAACCTCACCTCACCAACAGGGCAATTATCTGAAACTCTTGTATCCAGCAAACAACTCAGGCTAGCAGACTGATGATCGTAGATAGCATTCAGACTGGCAGCAGAGAGGTTCTGAGGATGTACATGCGGACATCACTTTTATGGCCTACGTCAGCTGCTGGCCTATATGAGACATTCCACGTAATGTGCAGTGGATTAAGTCTCTTGTATACTGGCTGAACATCAGGACCACCTTTGCAGTGAATCCCTCTTGTTAAGAATACTGCAACATAAGAAAAGAAGGACAGAAGGACATCCACTGTTGTCTTGGCCAGAAGGGAGTCACGACAATGACTTTGGGGATTCCTTCTGACTCTTCAGATGTACCATGGATATTACAGGAAAAGGTGGAAAAGCATCCAAGAACATTTCTGTCAAAGGAAAAGAAAATGCATCTGTCTTCCAGGCCTTCTTGCATGGACTCCTGCAACAGAAACTTGCCAGTTGACTGTTCAGAAAGGAGGCAAAGAGATCTACTTGAGAAACTCCACACAGATGGATCAACTCTTGGAAGACTCTCTGATCTAGTTTCCATTCGTGAGGGTCTGCTCTGGTCCACCATCTGCCACACGATTTTGCTGTGACGGTAGGTAGGATGCCTGTAGAGTTAGAGGGAGCTGTGAAGCTATATCCCAACCTAAAATAGTTGGTCTCCAAAGAGGGTACAACCTGGTCCCACCTTGGTGTTGATGTACCATATGACTGTGGTATTGTCTGTAACTACTTGGAAGAGGTCCCGGGGATGAAAGATGGTTGATCAGAACAAGCATTTTCTTGATATTTATGTGCTTGCATCTATCATTGGTGTCCCACACCCCCTGCGTTTTTATCCCTCTTGAAATTTGCACCCCAAGCAAATTCCAAAGCATCTGTGATGAGTGACTGCTTTGGAGCAAGAAGGGAGAAGGCGAGACCTGGATTTAAGGACAACTGTTGTCTCCACCAAAATATTTCTCCTCTGACAATCCCCAGTACTAGGATTTGAAAAGATAAAGGGTGTTGATGCTAGGACCAAAGAGATTTCAAATATCACTGTATCTTTCTCATGTGGAGTCTTGCAAGGAGTCATGAGGATCATAAATGCCACAAGACCAAAACACCAGGGTATTCTCTCGTAGCAACCAAAGTCAAGTGGAAAACCTTAAAAAAGTCACGGAACTTATTCCTGGATATCTGTTCACACTCCGACATTCTAATCTTCTCGAAAAACTGACTAAAACCCCACATATCTGACAGTGAAATGTTAACCCCCCCCCCCCCAGGTACAATATCATCTGCCAAGATACACAATAAAAAAAGAGGGAGGTATAGTAATATTGTACTCGGAACAACTTTCTCTCTACTCTTTATCATGCTGTCCACCTAATTTCTACCCAGAAGTCCTTTTAGCAAATGGCAAACTGAGAAATCATAAACTAGCTTTTGCTTCCATCTATATTCTTCAAAGAAACAACATCGCTGTCCTTGAACACTTTCTTTCCTGGATATCACAAACTATCTCCTATGAAACTATTACAATGGGTGACGCTAACATTGACTGGAATTTTTTAACCACTAACACTCCCAGTGCCAGTCTAAACCTCTTTGGCTTCTCCAAACCCATCACTTCCCTCCACTCGTCTGAATAAGCATACTAAGACCAGTTCTACACTCGTCTGAATAAGCATACTAAGACCAGTTCTACACTCGTCTGAATAAGCATACTAAGACCAGTTCTACACTTAAGTGGATCCTCACCTCCAACCCTAACCTTTATCACAACCCCACCACATTGCCTGATGCCATAAGTAACCACCTTCCTACCCCTATTCAAAGGGACTCCCTCCAGTTTAATAAATCTTATTGATACAAAGACTGTTGAAAACTTTATAATTTCATCAGACACACCTTCAATCATTTGCTATCCTCAATCAGCTGGTCCTTCTTCTATAACCTCACCCTACAGGATGCTGTTCTAAAATTCAACAGCATATTCCTAAACATCCTAATCTCCCTAGCCCCAGTCAGGAAAATTAAATTAAACATAACTTTCCACCTTTGATAACTCAAGAGGCTCATTCCCCATATGTACAAGAGATAACTCCTGGAAGAACTGGAAAAAAAAATCTCCTTCCAATCTTCATTCTCACAGAGAACTCCACAACTTAAAAAAGCAAGTCAATCGTGACAAAAGAAACTTATCTAAAGCTACAAAACAACCCCCACTCCAACCCTATAAATTCTGCAATACAACAAACAGACTTCTACACCCACGTAGACCTGCCACTCTCTCCCTCCCCAATAGTTCTGCCTTAGACACTGCTACACTTAACTCCTTCTTTACTGAATCCATTCAGAAACTTAGTAAAAAGGATACAAGTACCTACCCCACTAACTCCCCCTTTCCATCCACCCACAAACCCCCTTTCTCTCCATCCACCCACAAACCCCCTTTCTCTCTTAAACCTGTCCCCACACCTTATATCAGAGGTCTTCTCAGCAAACTCAAGATATGCTCTCCCTTTCTGCTGACAACTAACAAACTCTTTTCCTTAAACTTGCTGAACAATCCATAGCATATCCCATCTCCATACTAATCAATAGATCTATCCAAGAAAACATTGTTCCTGAAATCTGGAAGAAATGTTATGCCCTTACATAAAGGACGAACCTCTGTCCCCTCCAACTGCTATTCTGTCTCCTCTATCTTCAGAAGTGCATTCATAAACGGCTCCTAGATCTTCTACAAGATATTCTCCTAACCCCCACCCAACACAGCTTTCACTCCTACCACAGTACCTCCCATAGCACTAGTATCCTTCACACAGGCCATCTCCAAATCTCAAGAAAATTAACTAGTTTCCTAGCTATTCCTTGATCCCTCAAAAGACTTCGACACTGTGTCCCACAACATTCTTCTATCAAAGCTTTCTAGCATTAATCTCTCCAACTCTGCTACTTCTTGGTTTCCTAGCTACCTCTCAGACTACAGTCTGTAAAACGGCTCTCGGAACCTCCCCCTTCTTACCAGTCCACACTGGGGTTCCGCAAGGTTCCATTCTTGGACCCCCTACTATTTAACATATTCACTAACAACCTCTACACTTCCTGTCCTCACTCTTCATTAAAACAGTATGCTGACGACTCTGCAATAATTTCATCCTCTAACCATCTTTCTCACCTCCTTACCCTTACTCAGGGATCTCTAAACTTATTTGAAACTTGGATAACTTCCAACCAGCAACTTCTAAACCCTAATAATAAACAAACTTCTCTTCCTCTCTAAAACTCTTCAACACCTCAAAGCTACTAACACTCTCTTCCCTCAACAACACAACTATCAAGGTCGAATCCAACACTAAACTACTAGGGGTCAAAACAGACAACCAACTGAAATTCGATTTTCACATACAGCACTGTATTAAAAAGACCCATCAAAAACTTGGCCTACTCTACAGAAATAAAATATTCCTCACAAATGAATCTAAAATCTCCTTTGCATAAGCCTATCTACTACCCACTCTATTATATACCACCCCTATTTCTTACTAATCTACAATCTTTTGACCAAGCTAGAACTCACTCATAATAAAATTGCTAGATTTGCTTCAGATCAACCCTGTTGATCACATCATTGCCTATCTCTTAAAAATGTTCAGTGTCTAGAATTCCACCACCAACTTCTGCCTCAGCTACACCAGACTCACTCTATCCTAAACCGACCCAAATCCTGTCCAGCTCTCTCAACTCTCATCTCGCTCTACACCCCTAGTCATATACTCCATAGCTCTAACACCTCCTGAAGATTTACAAACCCCCAAAAAAAACACTGGTAAACTTCTCTAGAATCAATCAGTTGGCAATGCATGGAAAAAACTGCCCCATTTGTTAGAATGATTCCCAACACTTATACTGCTTCAAAAAGACATTAAACGACAACTCATTAAACTTCTGGACTTGCCCTTGCACTGACCCTACATAAACTACCTCTTCCTCTGCTGCAACTAAATCCTCTTTTCTCTTACTTTATTTCAACTTGCTCCTTTACCAATAAAAGATGCCTATGGCTCCAATGTGATGTTATATCTTATACAGCACTTACCTCACATTTTAAATCTGTAAGTATTGTATTGTGTTTATACTTAGGATACAATTGTTATATGATTAGTGTTATACTTTATTCTTTATAAAGTTTTGAGCAATCATACTCCATACTATATATTTGTTAGTTTTTATATGGTAATTAAGGTCACAATGCAAATGTATGCGTTTTTGTTTTTTGTTATACTTCATCCTTCATGTTTGTAATAACTGAAGCTTCTTTGACATGAGGTATCTAGTTGACATCCTAGGAACACAATCCAGTCTGAAAGGGTCAAAGACTTTTGAATGCTCTCTTGGAATCCCAGCCTAGGCAATTGATCTCTCACAGAGAGATTCTTGACACTTTGAAAAAAAAACTCTGCAAAAGATAAGCAAGTCATCTAAATATAGAAAAGTGTGGATACTCTGTAGTCTGCAATTAGCTATAGCTGAAGCTAGACACTTCGTGAATACACTTGGGACAGTGCCTAGTCCAAATGTTAAGGCAGAGAACTGATGATGTGATCCAGATACACACAGGCTTAAGAAATATCTGAAGTCTGGATGAGCAAGGATGTGATGATAAGCATCTTTTAAGTATAGTGTTGGTAGGAAACTTGAGAGAGGAAGAGGAGGTAACGGGTTATAAAGCGACATTGTTTTGAATTTGGGCAGTATCACAAACAGGTTTAGGAAAGAAGATCCAGAACAGGTTTCCAAGAATTTTCTTTCTTTTTCTGACACTGGGAATACCCTTGAATAAAAACCCTTCCCCCACCTGGAAAGGAGGAACTGGTCCTATCATTCCTTAGGACAGCATGTAATGAAGAACTGACAAACAAAAAGTTTGATTAGGAGGATGAGGAATGATTTCCTGGAAAGGAAGAATTTCCTCTGACTGCCATCTGTAACCTTAATGAATGATTTTTCAGAACCCAGTTGTCTGAAACTCTTTTACCAGAGAGAAAAATGCAGATTTAGACTTTCTGGAAGAAAAAAAAAAGTTAGGGTGGGACTGGTTGTAAAGGTCTCTTGAAAAGTCATTAAGACTTGTTAGACTGTCCTTGGTTTTGGGGTGGGGGTTCGAGATCTCTTTTTGAAACTCCCTCTCCAGATGCAAGCACAACTTATATTTTAAAATTAGTTTTTCTGCTTTTTCCAAAACTGAATGAGGAGACAGAAAATCACTTGGAAAATTTGGAAAAGAGGGGCTGAAAAATCTTAGATATTGCCCCTTTCATCACACACTTGATCACCTCTGCAGCACAGAGGCCAAACACCAAATCCCTATCCAAGGTAGAAAGTAAAATCTTATTTACAATTTCATCTGGAAGGTTCTAAGAACAGTACTAGTGACCATATCCCTGGAAGTACCAACACAGTCATATACACTATAAACAATGAGTAGTGACCTGTGCAACAGAAAAAAATCATTTATTTAAAGCAAATATTTCCCTCACTAGAAGAAACTGCAGATAAACATTTTTAATGCTTTTACAATTTGTCAGAACAAATGTTAACATATGATACTGAAAGTTCAAAATTCTGAAAATCAAAGTTGCATAAGTATATATTTTTTCTATATCTAACAATAATTTCCCCATCCTTATAAGAAAGACTGGTACTTGCATATTATCGCAACCAGATTTTTGCGATAATACGGCTTGCTTCCCGGTGTGGGACTGTAACCAGAAATGTATGCAGAATCACACAGTGGATGTTATCTGTAAAAAAAAAAAAAAAAACACACTTCGTTGAGGTAGGAAGTGTGTAGTACTTGAAAAATGACTGCTTGTTTGAACCTATGCCATTTCCCGACATCATGTCAGTCATAGTGCTTTTCCAAGTCCTGTTATGTGTGCACACAACACAGCAGAGCCGCGTCTGCAGCATATATTCCCTTCCCCAGAACTAGCAGCTCAAAAGGGGTAAAAAGCAACCGACAGTTCATACACCATCCAAAAAGGGGGAGAAAGGTAACACCTACAGACGTGATTCATTTATTATTAAACACACACATCACAGAAAGCATGACACTCCGGGGGTGTGAAATTTTCATGTGAAAATGCAGAAACGCGAAAGACTGTTTGTTTCAGAAAAGTAAAACCTTACAACCTACACGTTTACTAAGGGGGACAAAAACACCGAGATAGCTGGTCAAAATCTTTCAGATGACTAAAATAAAATTTGAGTACTGGCCATGAACATAAGGATGGTACATTCCCGATTAACTTAGCCTATGTTGTGCTTGTAATCAGGAAGGCAGGATCTGCCATGTGCTGCATGCAGCAGTATGCAGTTCACTGGCAAAGTGAGACATGCCAGTCAGGACGCCACAATTTGGCAGTTAGTCCTCTCCCTGCCTCACACCATGTGTGCCACAATTTTACTTACTTACACTCCCTTTTCCAGCTTAATAGACCTGTTGTCTCATACATGGGACTAAATTTACAACCGCGAAAATCTGGTTGCGCTAATACGTAAGTACCGAAAGATTTTAAAAGTAAAGTATCCCCCATGGCTAACTAATGCATTCTTAAACACAGGGACAAATTTTGGATACAATTTCACAAAAACAAAATGCAGACAAAACCATGCTACTTAGAACTCTGAAATAAAGCCAAGAAACTGGTCAGACTAGATAAAATTAACTATTACCAAAGAATCCAGTAAAAACATGCTCACAACCCTCAAAAATTCTGGGCTGCAATAAAGTCTATACTTCAACCAGGAAATTCAGCTTTTCCAACACCAGCATTAAACAACCACGATAACATTCCCACCCAATTCAATAAATATTTCACTGAAACTGTTCAGGCCTTGCATATTCCCAAATTAATACTAATTGCCCTTTCCAACAGTCCATCCAAGACAGCACAAACACCCAGGATAATCCCTCCCACTTTACCCTGCACCCAGTATCAAACAAAACTACTTTGAAACTACTCCAGAAACTTAAACCAACTACTGTAGCTAAAGAAAATCTACCAGCTGAATACCTTCAGATAGCTGCAGAGGCAATAGCCTATCCTGTTGCTAGCCTTATTAATAGATCCATCTCTCTGTGCCAGGTACCTACTATTTGGAAAATCTCCCATATAATGCCACTACACAAAGGCAGTAACTCCTTAAAACTTGCCAACTACCATCCAATTGCTATTCTATACCCCATATTACACTTAGCTAATGGACTACCCTCCTACATAACAATCTACTGGCTAAATCTCAGCAAGGCTTTAGACCCTTCCACAGTACCACTGCACTCTACTGCCCCTTACCAACACAGTTAACCACTACACAAACAATGGACAATTTGTGTAAACTGTTTTCTTAGATCTATCTAAGGCATTTGATATGGTCAACCACAATACACTTATTAATATCCTAGCCACCCTAAACCTCAGCACCTTATCCATCTCATGGTTCAAAAGCTACCTGTCTAGTCGACAGCAAGCAGTCCAATGGCAGAACCAACTATCACCTCTCTTACCAGTATCCTTAGGGGTCCGCCAGGGCTCAATCCTTGGCCCATTACTCTTCTCTCTATTAACCAATCAGCTATCTTCCTCCACATTCAATGCCTCAGTAGTTCAGTATGCAGATGACACCACCCTTATATGTGCTGCCCACACAATACAGGACCTTCACTCCCTAACCAAAAGCTGCTTTTCACTACTCGAAACATACTTTCCTAACTCCCAACTCATTCTTAACCCTAAGAAAACAAATGTACTTATTTTCAAGCCAATTAGATCTCTCCCCCCCCCCCCAGTGAAAATTTTAGCAGCTTGTCCAGAAACAAAACCAAGATTTCCCCAACCACCCGCACAAAACTGTTAGGTGTAGAAATAGACAACAACCTACGTTTTGATATTCACATAGCCCAAACTATCAAGTTCACAAAAAGCTAGGACTCCTCTATCGGAACAAGCAATTTCTCACTAAACACACTAAAGCAACAAAAGCAAGAACACACCTTTTATCCACCCTCCTATATGCATCCCCAGTTTTAACCAACCTCTGCAAGGTTGACCTAAACAAACTAGAATCTTGTTACAGCAAAATTGCTAGGTTTGCTACAGGAGGCTTGTATAAGACCCATCACTGTTGCCTCACAGCAAGACGTTGTCCCGTTCGATTCTCAGCTAGAGCGTCTACTGTGGAGACATGCGTGAAGGGGCGTACCTTCGTTGAAGGCTGTGCATTAGGGCCGGCAACTCAGCACGTAAAAATCAACTGCCAATCATTAGCGGACCGGAGTTCCGCTGTGGCGACCCCTAACCAGGAAAAGCCAAAAGACACAACTGTATATCACTCAAACAACTAAACTGTCTTGAGCTGCCTGAGCTACTGTAACTCATCAATTGTCACTTGCACACAAGCTATACCACTACCCTAATAAAGTCCCAGCAGTCCAGAATCTAATTCATCCCTATATGTCAACTAGATCATTGAGATCTAGCAACCAAAACCTCCTATATGTCATTAAATTCAATATCAATGCTGGTAAATCTCTCTTTGGCTACTCTATTTCCAAAGCTTGGAATACTCTACCTGGCCAACTGACATTTATAACCTCCATGACCCAATTTAAAAAACTCCTGTGATTCCCCCAGGTAAACATCCACCTAATAATTCATTCTCCATCTTACCACTAACTGCCCTCAAAACTAACCCTGCCTCATCTACTGAACTAACCTGCTTATATCCTGTATTAATGCAAAATCATCACTCTAATCTGCCCACTTTAGCCTTATGCTCACTAACATCTTATTTTTCTATACTCCTATTCATACTGTCATGACTGTTATCCTTCTTTCTCCTTCTACATAGTAACTATTTTACTTCCTTAATCATCTGACATTGTACTGTGTGTATGCTATATTAATCGTATTGTAACCACTGTTATGACTGTCACATTTACAATGTGGGATGTAAACTTTGATCCCACAGATAGTTTTCAAAGCAATGTTTAATATGTTTTACATGCTATTATGACCTGTGTCTCTCTTCTTGACTGGTGTTTTGTTAACTAGATCTGTCTGCAATAACTTTGTACACACTCCTATTCTTGGTTTGTGCTGTGTACTACCTACAATTCTCACACTGTATTACTGTTTTGCTCTATAATAATCTGTGTAATATGGAGATTTTTCATTATTTTCCTGTAAAATAAACTATGTAATATGGAGCTTTTCTCCCCGGGCCTCTGCTGAAAATGGACCTATGTCCAGTCAGACTATCCCAGTGACCAAATGTAAAATAAATAAAATAAAATAATAAAATAAGAGTAGGAATGGAATTAAGTAGATAGCAACAGTGACAACTAAAGTTATAGCTGCTGGGTCAAGTTTGAGAACAGTGTATAAAATTTTAAAAGAAAGAGGAACTTTATACATCCTGTCTGTCTTTTTAAGGGCAACTGGCTGACTATCAGGAAAATTGCAGGCAGTAATACGCATCCTCTAAAGCAGACAGAACAGGAGTAATGTTTATACATTCAGGACGATGCTTCTGTAACAACTCTTAGTATTTTCGGAGGGACCAAGTCGGTGTTCTCTCACTGAAAACACTGATGCATTCTAGCAATAGTCTCGCAGAAAGAGCAACCCCAGATGGAAAACCAGACTGAGCTGTCCTCGGAGTCTGAAATAGAAATCTGAGGGGAAAAAAACATCTGTCCTTGCATCTTCCTGTTCAGATTCAGAGTCTTTCCAGGAAAAGAGGAATCCCTCTTTCTTTTGCTAGAAACTACTTTACAAAAAGGAGCAATAGCCTAAATTAAACTTGGAGCCAGACCCAGTATAGTCTGCCTATCCAAAGAAAATTGAGGAAGAGTACAGGCATGGTTGTTTTTTTTTATTCTTTTTAACAAGAAAAATGGGGCCAATCATGTTACCAATGGCAGTAGCAACTTCCCCAGGATGGGCACAGCATTCTAACACAAAAGGGAAAAATGACCTGTTCCCTCAACCATGACTGACAAAATTGACACTCTCTTGCCCACCCCAAGGGATCTCAAACAGCTACAGAGGAAGTGGCTAACCTCCAGTCTACACTGGCTGCAGGTGCTACACCAGAGAGATCCGGGGTAAAAGATGTGTGGTCTGAAGTGTAACAAATGCCTATAGCAAAGTCACCCACCTGTGGCTTAAGACAAATTGTTAGCCTGCTGTGGTGGCAAAGGGGGCTTGCTTAATTTTTTTTTTCTGTGTGTTGCTGCAAGAAGGACCAACCATGGGAATGGACTGGTTCCATGGTCAAGCCAAAAATGGTGCTTCTTAAATAGGGAAGACTAGCAGCAATTACTGGTACCAGTCCACAAAAGCTTTTTTTGATAGAAAAAGATAGTAAAGATTAGTTTAGATAAATATGCCAGCCCAACAAAAGAAAAACAAACAATTTCTCCACAGAAAAAAATGTCTTCAGTTGCTTTACAACACAAACTGACAAACAAAATGAGTGCTCCTTTTAAAAGTATGTTACAGTCTCGAGACAGACTGTTAAAGCACAGCACTCCTAGTTTAAAATAAATTACCTGAAGGAGAAAGTAATAATGCAACAACAAAATTAAGAAAACTGAAGTTTGGCAAAATATGTCTTTTAGTCAGCTCATCTCAAGCTTCTTGACACTTTGGGTTCATGGAAGGTGCCCTGAAGCTTTGCAAGCTGGCCGGCTGTCTTATCCTTAGCAAGATATAACCCATATAGCTAAAAGGCTACCGAAGCAGTGATCAGTATGATAAACATTAGCTAGCTCCATTGTAAAACTTGTGACGAAAAGGTCAAAACTTGATCCAGAAGGACAGTAGTGGGTGGTATGTTCCTAACATATGCACAAATGGTGAATTGCTTCCCATTTCCCCTTGTAAATTCTTCTAGTAGAAAAGTTTCTGGGAAGTCTTAATGCTTTTCACTACTTAAAGAAGGAACTCGTGATCCCTGCCGTTATTGGAAGCGTGAAAAAAACAAGTGGTTAAATGTAGGGACTTTATGTCAGCATAGAGTTAGCAGAGACTGGCTTTAAGGGAGGTAAAGTGCAGTTGTGTACACTTACCATAAATGTAGATGTTCGAGTGTATTCACTGTTGCAGTCCTGACTTGTAGGATTTCCCATCATGAAAGCCCTTGACCGGCCCAACTAGCAGAGAAAAACATATCCCTCCTCCAAGAGTTGGCTGATGCCCTGGCCAACATCAATACGCTCCAGTATATACGGAAGCCAGCCAACATCATGATTTCAGTTTTTTCTTGCCCTCCTGAAGGTAGCATCCCCCCAAGATGGGTCCAACTCCTAAAGTAAAGGACCTAAGACAGAGAACCTAAGCAAGGGAAGGAGCAAAAGAGGGGATGGTTCCGTTGGTTTGAGAAGAAGTTTGTACCAGGCTACCCTATAGGCGAAGAGGGAAGGAGGGAGGGAGGAAGGAAAAGAAGACTGCAACAGTGAATACACTCACACACCTACCTTTATGGTAAGTGTACACAACTGTATTATGTTCTTCATGTTTCACTGTTGCAGTCCTGATTGTGGGATGATTCCCAAAGCTGAAAAGGAGGGTGGAAGACAGGGAGAGGACAGGATGCCCTGGAGGATGGCAGTGGCAAATCCTGCTCTGGACCTGGAAAAGTCAGATAAGTGGTTTGCGTTTGGGGAAAGTATGCACAGATGACCAGGTAGCAGCTTCCAGAATGTCCTTGGTAGGAACTCCTTTTCAGAAAGGCAGCAGTAGCCCTAGTTGGGCAAGTCCTGACAGTCTCAGCTGGCTTCTTACTATGATATGGTTGTAACAAAATGAAATACAGTGACAGATCTATTTGGAGATAGTCCGTTTGGAAAATGGTTATCCTTTAGAACTGGTGGCAAAGGCCACAAAGAGTTGGTCTAATTTTCTCAAAGTTTTATTTCTGTCAAGATAGTAATGGAGCAGCCTATGAACATCCAAGGAATGAAGAATTCTTTTCCCCTAGTTCTGAGGATTAGGAAGGAAGGTAAGCAGGTATATGGATTGATTCAAGGATGTGTTTATCACAACCTTGGACATAAAGGAAGGGTTAGTCCTGAGGAAAACTCTGGATGGAAGATGAGGAAGGGCTCCACTGCCATGACAGTTTGCAGCTCAGACTCTTCTAGCAAAAGTGATGGTGAGTAAAAGGGGAGTTTTCCAAGTTAGAAACTTCAAGGTAGCAGAACCTGCTGGTTTGAAAGGAAGTATGGTCAGTTTTTCCAGAACAAAACTGAGGTCCCATGGAGGGGTAGGTTGTCTCCTGGGAGACCTGATGTGAATTACTCTCCTAAGAAATTGTATGAGGAAGGGGTGTGAAAAGAGAGGAGGAAGAACAGGGATATGGGCTGAAATGGCAGAGGCACGAGTTTTATTGCAGGCATAGGACAGGCCCTTGTCAACCAGACGAGCCAGGTAATCTAGAATGATAGAGATCTTGGCTAAGAGAGGATTGTGGCCCTGTTGTTGACCCCAAATGGAAAACCTTTTCCACTTACCTAAATGAGATTTCCTAGTACTGGGCCTTCTGGGCTCTTTCAGGATGTCTTGAACATGCTTGCTTAGGGCAGGGTCAGTCCAAGATGCTGAGAAATTATCCAAGCTAAGTGCCTGCAGGCTGGGATGGTTCATAGGTTGGTACTAGGCTATCAGCCCTAGGGCCTATACAAGCCTAGCCATAATAATTCCCTGTCTTTTTCATCCCACACTATTTACTTCCCTGGACCCCTGTCTAGCAGGGTGACTGACGTGATCCCCGGGGTGAATTGGAACCTATCCCTCCAGCATGTTTTGTTTATTGTGATGACAAGGTTTAGATCCCTGGATCGTGTGGCTCTGAAGGATTGGGATTTCTTTAAGTGTAGCATGTCCAACAGCTCTGGGTTTGACATGGCCTTGTATGTTAAGCAGAGATCGCCTCTGAGTAGACGATATGCGACAGAGTATAGCTGGAGTTTTTTTAAGGTGGTCAGCATAGGGCATCTGCTTAGGCCTGTGATTCTTTTAGTGAGGTATTTCTGCGGCCTTTCCAGTTGTTGCAGATGTCTTGAGAGGTACATACCAAATGGGGTGTTGTATTCTATAATGGGTCTAATGAGGGATGAGTACAGTGGGACAATGACCTCCTTTTTTCTGGATGAAAAGCCCTTAGTGATGAGGAGTGCCATATAGAAGGATTTCCTGACTGCTGTGGCGATGTGGTTATTGAAGGTGAGACCACTGTCCACCTGTGTCCCTAAGTCTTTCCCTTGTTCTGAGTCGGAAGGTCCACACTCTGAGGTAACTGCCATGGATTCTCATTGGTTAGGTAGAGTAGCAGAGAAAACCACAGTTGCCTGAGCTCACCTGGGGATATCAGTATTGCCCTTGGGCCCTCTTCTCATTTTTAGAAGCATCCTAAGAAGTAGAGGTAAGGGAGGAATGCATAAATGAAAAGGTCAGTCCAAAGGAAAGAAAAGGCATTCAGGCTGAGAGTAGGTTACTCCTAGATCCGAATCTTTTCAGTTGAGCATTTTCCTTGGTTGAGAAGTCTATCTGGGGGACTTCCCATTGCCTGGCTATGCTAAGAAATGTTTCTGATGCAGATGCCATTCGTGGGAGTCCATAATGTTTCTGCTGAGGTGATCTGCTAGAATGTTTTGAGCACCTGGAAGGTACTGTGCAAACAGATGTAATCCCAGTGTGAGCAGTCTCCCAAACCTGCATTGCTAGGCAACAGAGAGGGTAGGAGTGGGTGCCTCCCTTCTTGTTTATGTCCTACATGACTGTGGCGTTGTCTGTTTTTACTAACAGGACCCCTGGTTTCCATTTTTGTCTGAATGCTGCCAGGCCTTTATGAACTGCCATAAGCTCTTTCAAGTTTATGTGTTTGCCTCTGAACTGATTTTCCTACTTTCTTTGTGTTTAAAAGTGTTTGAAATTAGCTCTCCAGGCTGACTCCAAGGTGTCTGTGGTGAGATTTATTCCTGTGGAGTGAATCTGAAAGAAAAGCCCTGGTTCTGAGCACAAGCTTGTGCCCACCATGCAAATTCCTCCTTGAGACAAGGGATAATTTGTATCCTGGTTGAAAGGGGGCTGTGCGCATGCTGCCACCACACATTTTTGAGGTACCACTGGAGCTTCATGTACAGCCTGGCCAGGGGGACCATGAGGATGCAAGATGCCATGTAGCCAATATTCTGAGGAATTCCCTGGCTGTGTGGCATTGTCTCTGCATGATCTTTTGGAAGTACTGGGCCAGGAAAGAGACCCTGTCAGGAGGCAAGAAGGCCTTTTGAAGGGATGAGTCCCAAAAGAGCCCCCAGGAATACATACTGATGGAAGGTTCTGTGTTTGATTTGTGTTGACCTACGGTGAATTCAGCCCAGGGAGGTCAAGAGATTGTGAGTAAGCACTAGATCTGAGTGACGTTTTGATGGACTTGGGGCTTGTATTAGACAACTGTCCAGGTAGGGGTAGATTTGGTCCCCCCCTAGATTAGTGGGGCTAAGCACTTTGTGAAGACCCTGAGAATGGTAGATAAGACAAAGGGCAGTGCAGAAAATTGATAGTTACTGGCACCTGCTCTGACGTGTAAAAACCTCTGTGCAAGTCCTCTATGGGAATGTGCAAGTAGGCGTCTTTTAGATCCAGGGTGACCATGAAGGCCTGAGGAGCTACCATGGGTAAAAGCTTTTGAAGAGTTAACATTTTGAATTTTGGAACTAGCAGGAGCTGACTGAGGGTAGACAGGTCTAAAATGGGACTCCAAGAGCCTTCCTTTCTGGGAACAAGGAAAAGCCTGTAGTAGAAACCCTGGGAGCACAAATTCTGAATTTGGGAAAGGACTTCTGCCCTTTGATTTGGGAGAATGTCTGGATAGCCTGAGTGCTTTTGTGGCTCGCTGAAAGCGAGTCTGTAGCCATATGAAATAATGCTTAGAACCCACCTGTCTGAAGTAATGAGACACCAATTTTCCAAGAAAAGAGATAGTCTTCCTCCTAGCCTTGTGAGGAGAAGGGAGAGAGGAGGAAATGGAGTTCAGACAGACTGGGATGAATATGTCATTGTTGCTCTCTGTGAGGGGCCTGTGGCCTACAACTCCTTTGCCTAGAAGTGTCAGAGGTCCACTGCCTGGGTCTTTGTAGTTGTTGTCACCTTTTGTCTCCTTTTCTTGTGGAGCTTTCTCTGCCTGGTTTTGGATTGTGAAGGAAAGGACGAATGTTTAGTAGGGTAGTTCTTACTAAATCTAGGAGGCTGAACCTGTCAGAAGTCTTTAAAGGTTTGCATCGATTTAGCTTTGTCTTCCATTTTTTTTTTTAAGTACAGTCTCGGCTTTGCCCCAAAGAGGAAATCTTTGACCAGTAGGGCATCCAAAAGATTTGACTTGACATGTTTAGGGAGGCCAAACCAAAAATAACTGTAGATACTTCACCAAAGGCTACCTTGTCCACAAAGATTCCAAAGGAAAGAAGAAAAAAAAGAGGTACTGGCCACCACGCTGAGCAGCTTCAAAACTTTTATTTAAAACACAATTAAAAACACAGGAATGAGTGCTTTCGGGACCATGTTTAGGGAGGGACTGTTCCTTTAGCTATGCATGTCTTCTAATAACAGAACCAGTGGCTGCAGCCTGGCTGGAAGTTTCCATAACATCACAGCCATAGTATAAGGAATGCCTAGCAACTTGAGAGCTGGAGTGAAAGGTCCAGTAGTTCTTTGGAAAGGTTATCCTCAGTGGTTGTAATTTTTTGCTTCAGCTTATTCAGAATGGTCTGCTGCTATTTTATCATGTGAAATTAATGGCCCTCTCCTAGGTAAGGTGGAAGAGGTGTAAACCCTTTTGCCAAATCTGTCAAAAGCCCTACTCTATCAGTTTGACAAATTTGGAGGAAATGGCTCTAGCTCCTTTGAGTTCTGCAGTCACAATCTCTGGCTCAGCAGAGGGGTTCTTAAAGAGATATTTATGAGAGTCCAGTACCCTACAACACCTGCCTGTTTTTGAGGAGATGGAGGAAGAGGAATCAGGATTCAAAGTGGAATCCAAGAAAACATCCTCGACCATCTCTAAAACTTGAAGGATGGCAACAGGTGGCAGGTCAAGGAATTCTCTTTTTGGATTGCAGGTAATCCTTGGCTTCCCACTGGAAATGTTCCCTCATGGTATAAAGAGTTTCCCCTAAGGTAATGTCCTGGGGAGGGGGGGTTAGAATCTGGCTCCTCAAAGGAAGTCAGGGAGGGTGCTTCATCAAAAATAGACTCCTCCTCCTCAGACTATTCAGGATATTCAAACAGGTCAGAAACAATGTCTGGTTTAGGATCCCTTTTCCCTTTCCCTGGGGAAGGCTTAATATGGGATTGTCTGGATCTGACCATTGAAAATTAAGTCTTCAGCTAACCTAACCAAATCCTGCTGATAACCCTGTGTGTGGGAGCAGGTAGACCTAGTTATAGGCCCAGAGGAAGTTCCCTTCTTTGGGGTAAGCTCTCGGGTTGGGCCTAGGTAGATCTGCAATTCTGAAACCAGTCTCTCGAAAAGAATGTGTAGCCCGAGTTGGCTGACACCACAAAGAAGCATCACTTGTTAAAGCACGTTTATTGGAAGCAGAGGCCTGTTGAACCTATGCGGGAGTTGAGGGACCTGACAGTGTATACAACTCTGAATGAGTCTCAAAAAAGGCCTGCACCACCATCAAAGTCACAGAAGGGGGCTGAAAAAGCACCTCGCCTTCTTCAGTGATCACAAGCCTTGGAGGACTAGCTGACGGACAGTGACTGTCGTCCGAGGCCCTAAACCTGGGTGTTTCTTCTTTATTTCTTTTGCACTTAAGTAGCTCAACCTTGGAATGACTGGTGAACACCATCAGATACTGTGAACCAGATGCAACACTAAAATGCCTAGCTAAGATCTCAGACATTTGCCCAATAGTCCTAGAGTCGAAATGGGCACAGAAACGGCATTTAGGAACGTTGTGATCTGGGCCTAAACTGGTGACACACAAAGAATGGAAGTCTTGGTTGGAATCTGATTACCACAAAGGAGACAATTAACCTTATCTGACATGAGACAAACAATGAAAAGTGGGCTCCCCAACGGTTTCAGAATACTTCTCTCTGGTATGGACTGTCTGATGCACTGAAACACTGCTATGGGCTCTGACAGCAAGAAAAGACCGAAATCATGACATTGGCTGGCTTCCTATATACTCAAGTGTATGGAAATTGGGCAGGGTTTACACCAGCTCTTGGAAAAGGGAGATTTTTTTTTCCCTCTGGTAGTCGGGCTGGTCAAGGCCTTTCAAAACGGGAAATCCCACAATTCAGGACTGCAGCAGTCAAACAGCAAGAACATCAACTGCTTCCTCTTCAGATGAATCTACAGCAGGGAGAACCATGTCTGTTGGGATCACAGCAGAACTATGAGGATGAGTCATACCTTGCACTATCTGACGTTCTAGGTTACTCTTGGAATTAGTAGGAAGGGAGGAAAGGTATACAGGAAATGCAGGGGCCAGTCATGGGAGAGTGCATCTCTAGGTGACTTTCCTTCTAAAGGAACTATGTTGAAAAAGTAGGAGCATCTAGTGTTTAATACTGAAGCAAAGAGATCACAGCAGGGTTCCCAACTCCCACACTTTCTGAATATGCTACAAACTATGTTAGTATTAAGAGACCACTTGTGTGGCAGTAAAGTCTACCTGCTCAATCTGGCTGCAGACAGACTGGATGACTCAGGAATGTTAGTTACTGTGAGAAAGCTCTGCATCAACACTGCCCATTCCCACACTTTCATCATTTATCTGCATAATGGGGTAAGAATGGGTCCTGCTGCTTTGTTTATGTATCAAGCCACAGACATATTTATGGTAACTGCACTTTGAAGAAGCATGTTCTGAAATGTCTGCAATGCAAGGAGAACTGTACTCATCAAACACAAAGATATGCAAAATAAGGCCTCTACCATGGTCCACAAATCTTGAATTGTTTTTTCCAGAAAATATCCCCCCCCCAATCTCTGAGTCAACTCATCCATGGTTCCCATGGCTGCTGAGATGGGATTGGTGAAGGGGACCCCTACCAACAAGTTCTGGATGTTAGTCTACCACAGAAAACTTTACCTGCATGCCATTGATTGTTTCACTGTGAAGTCTATAGGATGCCAAGCTTGATCCCACTGCACTGAATGTCCATGGTAGGATCCTCAAAATGAATTTGGCAAGAGGAACCATCTGGATTGATGATGCCATTAACCCTAGAACTTTGAGCATGGTGGCAGCTAAAGGGCAATCCTACTTCAGTAATTGTGTGACTTCTGTACTTATGGAACATATTCTGCATGAAGACCTGACAGCCAAGTTGTCTGAATTAATGTACTTGGCAACTGATGAACATGATGTCATGAGAAGGTTGTAGTTGCGAGTTTTCCATGCTGACTGTGATGACCTGTAGAAAGATATGTCTGGAGCAAGTAGTGTCATTAAAAGGTGCTCTAAAGTAGAGGCCACCAGCAGTCCATTGTCAATTTTTTGGAAAAAACATACACACTCAGGAACTGAATATGTGCCGCAACTGCAGCCACGAACTTGATGAAACACCTAGTAACTGTGGTGAGACCAAATGGCAGGGCTCAAAACTGGTAATGTTTGGCTCCAACTTGGAAGCAAAGGCATCTCTTCAAATGCCTGTTCATCTTTACATGGATGGTGGTAGGCTTCTTGAAGATTCAGAGAGCATATCCAGTCCTCTGCCTGAAGTCATGACAATATGGACTGCACCGTGGCATCCAGAGAGACACTTCCCTTACTAAACTGATTCAGTCAACTGACATGGCGAATTAGACTGAGGTCCTTCATCTTTTTGGGCAGTAAAAGATACATGAAGTAATAACCAGATCGTCTCTGGTCTGGTGCGACCTCTTCTATTGCTCTCTTGTGGAGAAGGTTCTGAATATCTCCGAGGACTGCTTCACTTTGACAGGGTTCCACTGTTGGAGGTCAGAAAGTCAGCCTGATGGATCCTGTCAAAAAGAGAATGTAGTAGCGTCCAGATATGATTCTCCTTATCCATGAATGCCTGGTGATGGCTTTCCATGGTGGGTCATGTAAGGAGCAGCATCCCCAACTGCCTCCAGAGAGGAAGAGTCAGGCAAACCTTCAAAGATCATTGGGGTGAAATCCCTTAAAAGATCACCTACCGTGCCCCGGGGTGGCAGCTGGAATTAAAATCCCCCTCTCCCTTGAGAACCTTTATTCTGATGTCTATTTAGGGGCTGCTGGAGTCTGCAAAACCATAAGTCCTTTTCCCCTTTTTGGTTACACTGGAAGGTCCTTTGTGGAGCACAGTACATTATTGCAATTGTTGCGAGTGCCTTGCCCTCTTGCTCACAAGTCAACATCCTGTCCATGACCTGTTGCCCAAGCAAGGTACTGCCATCAACAGGTGCATTGGTAAATCTGCCTTAAAGTGATCTTCAAAATCTGACTCTCTTTGCCAGGTCTCCTCATGGTTAAACCTGAGCCTTTTCAGATGTGCAGTTGACTTTTGGTAAATTTCCCTCTGAAAACAAATCATATGCACCACGTAGTTTCCGAGCTCTGACTGAAAATGCACTGAATGCACAGACCCACTTCCTTAATGGGATGACGAATGGTTTGAGTTTCCTCGGGGACATCTTTTTTGTAGCTGCAGCCACTACTATAAAGTTGACAAGTGGTCTCTTGCTCCAGTGTACTTGTGAGTCCTGAGAATCTTATCAGGCTTTCTTGAGATGGGCTTGGTTACATCTGGTTCTCTCCATACCTTGGTATACACCATATGTATGAACTTTTTGGTAGGAGGCATAACGCATGTGGCTGGAGTGGAAGAATCATAGGCTGCTTGTAAGCTCACTGCTTCGGGGGGGGGGTGGTCTACAGGCCATGATCTCATCTTTCTCATCTTTTCTAAATTCTCTCTCAAGGGTGCATCTTCCCACAGAGGATTTTAGGTAATCCTCCCCTTCTTCCAGATCTGTATCTGCAGTGGGTGACTCCAAATCGAAGTCAAGATGCTTCTTCTTGCATTTTCTTTTCATAAAGGGATAAGATGATACTCCACATCTAAACTCTCTGAAAAGGAGTGAACACTGGAGCTCATCAGATTAGACTCATGATTTCCCTGGTCCTGGGGGAGCCCAGATGATGGTTGATGCACAATGACATCTGTGGTGTCACAAGGCAGTGTTGGTGCTGCTGGCATGATGGGGATAAAGCAGCCCTGAATATCCCTTCTCTGCACCATCAAGTCCACGGAGATACTTGGGGCCAGGGGCAACTCCACTGTTATTGTCGAAACTTACATCATGAACACAGTGCTGACTGATGGTGGTAACACCCCAGGTGATGAAGACAAAAAGGAGACCTTTGGTGGTGAGGTGTTGAATGCCAAGCACTCCGGACCAATGGTGGTAACATTCCCATTGGTGTCTATGTCACAGCTGATGCTGCATCAAGCAGTCAGAACCTAGTGACAATGTGTCAACACAGGCTTTAAGGTCACAGGTGCCAAGGTCACTGACACTGAAAGATCAGTGTCTGTCCACACCAGGAACCTCTGAATGTCAGCCAACCCCATAGGCACTGGCGCCAAAACCTGGACAGGTGGGGGAACTGCAGAAATGGAGATTGGCTGAGCTTCTTGGCACATGATGGGTACTTTCAAGGCCAACATGACACCATAGCAAAGGTGGGCCTTGACAAAGGCCATCATCATCTGCTCTTAATCAAGTGAAGTGCGACTGCTGAGGGACCTGCAAGAACAAATGGAAGCAGCAGATGGGGGTCTGGAGTGGACCAACCTTGATAATTCTTTCATAGACAAGAAGCTACCCAACATTTTGACTGGTGCTGAGTTGCTGGAGCTGCAAGTTTCCCAAGGAATTGGGGTAAGGACTTTAATGGGGGGAAGTCACAAAATAACTCATCCGAAATGGAGAAGCAGCTCTGACTACTTTACAGGGAATGAGTTTCTCCAAAACGGGCTGGTCATTTCTTTTTCTTTTCTCAGATCCAGAAGCAACAAAGCAGCAGAAGCAATAATATGTCCTTTATTTAGACTACAGCTCACCAACAAATAAAAAACAGTATACAGAAAAAGTAACTTGAAAATGAATTAAGCGCTTTCATCCATGATCATGTGGACTTCTTCAGAATCAATTATTCAATTATTACAGCACTATTTATACCCATTTTGGCGCCAATTCAAATTGATTTTTTAAAAAGACAAATGTAAGAAATCATATAATACATAATTTTAAAAAGCTTTTATACACAACAATATGTATATTAAACTAAAATACTTAATTAAAATCTACATTACATGCTTCCTATAGTTTACGTCTTGTGCATAACTTTTACAATATAATATCTAATACTACACTTCATTATTATATGCATTTCATTTCATAATTTACATATAATTCTCCCTGTGCCTAGGGTCTAAAATAAATGAGATCTATTAAATAATACTAAGTAAGGAGTGTTTATAATACTTATATTCATAATATTAAATATATAATTTATAAAAAAAACTTTTTTAAAAATTGTTTATAAAATGTAATAAAAATCACTGTGTACACAATACTATTAAACAATATAATTCTCACTACTTCCTAAAACCATATGTCGTGCAATATATTTAGCATAGTAATATTAAAATTCATACCATAGCCTAAGTAAATGCAAATGTTTATTACCCATAATAATTCCAAAATTATAGGAATATAAGCATTAAAAAATTAAAAAATATATAATATTTACAATTAATAGTCTTTATCCATTATAAATTTATAAAAATGGTTTTAATGAAATGTAATCATTGCATCCAGGAAAATTTGATGCATCCGTTAATATTTGCCACTTGGCCTCCCTCTCAATTAATAATGCTTTCATGTTACCCCCTCTCATGTTCATCGTAACCGTCTCCAATATAGCAAATCTAAAATGATGTGTATTGTCTGTATTGTATATATGCCTAACTAGAGCATTAGTATTATCTCCCTTCTTTATGGCATATAAATGCTCATATATCCTTTTCTTTAACATACGTTCTGTTTTCCCTATGTAAAAGCATGAGCATATGCCACATGTCGCCATATATACTACATTCCTTGTATTACAATTACCTTTTTTAAACATTTTAGTTCTATTTATATTTTCCAAAACTAATCTATCCCCTTTGTATATAACTGGACAGTATGCACATCTGCCGCATTTTCGCATGCCCCCTTGTTGTAAGGTTATCTCTTTCACTCTTTGAGGTCTTTCCAATATATGTATTAAATTCAAACCTGTTTTGTACACAAATCTTGGAGCATCACCAACTATTTCCCTCAAATTATGGTCCATAGTAAAAATATTCCAATATTTTGTCAATATATCCTTTATATGTGTGATTTGAGATGAATATACAAGCTCTTTTATAATCCTTCCCTTCCTCTATAACTACCTCTTTCTTCATTGGACTACCCAGAACGGGTGTATATTTCTTCCCCCATTCCTTTATAACATAACTTTTTACTTCCTTAATTAGGATAGGAGAGTATCCTCTAGTCAAAAATAACCTGCTGATAAATTCAATTTCTTCCAACATAGCACTATAATTTGATGTCATTCTTGCCGCTCAAATGCACTGTCCTTTAAAAATACTTTTTTTTGTTTTAAACGGAGGATTACTTGTAAATTCCAAATAGTTATTAGAGAAGGTATTTTTTCTATATATGCGTGATTCAAAGCCATTCTTATTACTAGATATGTGTGTATCCAGGTATGACAGTCCTTTATCATTAAAATGATATGTAAATTTCAAAAACTGACTGGTATTATTTAAATACTGTATAAATTCATCAATCATCTCTACTTGTCCATCCCATAGAATAAAAATATCGTCAAGGAATCTAGAATAAAATCTAATATATTTGAAATACGGACTCTTGAAGACTTTTTCCATTTCCCAGTCTAGCATCACTAAATTAGCATATATTGGGGCGCATGCTGTTCCCATGGCGACTCCTTGTGTTTGTCTATAAAACTCCCCTTCAAAAAATATATAATTATAATCTAATATGATGCTCATTAACTCCATGACAACTGATGATTGTTCCCAGTCCAAGTTTGAAAATTGTTTGATACTATTATAAAAGCTGTCCATACCCTGTTCTTTGGGGATGCATGAAAATAAATCGATAACGTCTATGGTTATGTAGATTAAATTTTCCTTCCATAACTCAGAGGTTAAATTCCCTACGAACATCCATGAATCCTTTATTAAATGAGGGATTTTACTATAAATGTGTTTTAACCAAGTGTCAATGACTACACTCATAGGGAATGTTTTGGAATGACTCCCTGCTATTATGGGTCTAAAAGGGGGGTCCAAGTAATTTTTATTTACTTTTGGCACTCCTATTATGGTAGCTAATATAGGGTTTTCTACTACCATATAATTGTATAGGTCCATATTTATTCTCCCTTCTAACAGCATGTCTTCTAAGAACATGTCTATTCTTCTATACCCTATATTTATTTCGTTCATGGATACCGTAATGTAATTGCCCGAATCCACTAGTATATTGTACATTTTGTTGACATAATCTTCTTGGTCGTATATAACTATCCCTCCCCCCTTGTCTGGTTTCATTATTCGTATTGAATGATCAGATGTTATTCGTTGCAAAAGATCTATCTCTTCCTTATTCAAATTATTGCTTTATGTCATACCTTTTTAATTTTTAACTTTATTATCCTTTCCCCTTACATAATTCTTTAATGCATATCAGTCACGGGTCACCAGTTTCTCATATAAATTCACATGTGGGTTGCTTGGAGGAATAAATTTACTTTTTTTCTTCAACTTATCCATTTCCTTCCTCATTGGTGTGTTTTTAAAATAAAGAGCTAAATTCAATTTCCTGAGATATTTCTTCAACTCAGTAATACTATCTACTATTCTGAAGTTCCACAGATTCTTTTCATCTACTATCAAAAGGGGGTGAATAGCTTTTCCTTCTACTGCTCAGATACTAGTTATCTGCTTTAAAATGATTTTGTGTTTGCTTACTTCCATCACTAAACTGACTAGCCTTTCTATCCCAAAACTTGTTACTCTTTCCTCACTGCTATGCATCAGGTTCAGGATCACTCTGCCCTTCGGTGAGTCCATTATTAGTTGCTAAACTCCAGCCCACTTGAGGGAATAAATGCATTCCTTTATTTAGCTGAAGCTCTTGCTTGGATATTCCATTACAACTGTGCAATGTTAAAGCCTTTTGGCAATATGGTAACTGTTGGTTAGAAAGACTGGAGAACAATATGAAGGGTGAAAATCTATTTATTCTGTGGAAAGAGTACAAGATTTTTCATGTTATAACTAAAAGTCCAATCTATGGGAAGATAAGGAAAAGTTTTTCACAGATTTGGGTTAAATTATTGAAAATAGGGTTGCCACCTTTTCAAATGGCCAAAGTGGGACATTTTTGGTACAAACATCAGATTTTACAGGCAGACACATACCCATGGTCAGTACAAAGGTTAGATCTTAACTTTTTTTGCCTAAATAAAAGCTTATTCTTGTAGCATTTTAGTTGCTTATTCTGTTTCTTATAACATTTAGGTATTTTAGATACAGAATAACTGTTTTATGCAACCATTACATAAAATATAGGAAATAATTTTGTTCTAAAATCTCAGGACATTTGCCATTTTTACAATTTTTTTGTCAGGACACAACTGCCCAAAGAGGGACTGTCCTCGCAAAGTGGGACAGGTGGTAACCCCAATAAAAAATCAATCCCCAAAAAAATGAAGGAAATTGTATCAGTACTTTTTTCAACAAAAGAAGTGTACACAAAAGGAATAGGATTGCCGCCACCCTCAAAATAATACAAAAAGATAATGTTCAAGTTGAAGAAATAAGAACAAGAATGATTACGACTTGGTCTGCAATCATAATCAAGCTGTGTGTGTTCACGACATGGGAGGCCAGAAATTAACTGAGAGCACAGGAAAGTGAAGCTCAAGCAGTGAATCTTGCCATTCATTTCAAGAATACATAGCAAGTGAGTTAGGACTGGAGAGACCAGATCATAATTCTTTCTAGTGTACAGACCTTTAGCTGCTCCACTAAATTACTTGTTACAGAAAAAAGTGTAGGTGAGCAAAGTGTTTTAACGATTTTAAAGATACAAAACACTTAGAGCTGAGCATAGGCAGTAGACAGACATTAACACAAAACAAAGTGTCCCAATAATAAATGCACAGCTTTAAACACGGTTTGAAATTTTACCGTGACACATTTCTGAGTGACAATAAAGTTTATAACAGTATTTAAAACTGTTTTAGCTTCTCCACATTATTCAGTGATGTCTGTCAATGGTCGATGTTATGCTCCAGTGCAAGATAAGAGCAGAACAGCATAGAAAGTGCTTAAAGTTGTTTTTCTCCAAAATTCAGTGCACATTTCTGTCATTCCATGTACTCCATGACTGCTATGTGAATGGTTATTGAAACAGAAAAAAAGAAGTTCTGTTCTTACCATAACATTCCATGTGAGTTGTTCATCTCACCTTTGTTCTTACACGTGGGTACGGAGCCGATCCATTGGCTCCGAGTTGGCCGCTTTCCAAGCTCAAGATCTTTCGGTAGCTCGAGGCACAGCACCTATCCCATGATGCTCTCTGACTAACCCTCAGATCTACTTTGCTGAATCCAGCAACAAAGGAACAGCCTAACATACCCTAAATGTCAATATGTGTATATATAAAAAACACATAAAACATATATGTACAGTTAACCACAGGAAGAAAGTCTGGTAGAAGAAAAAGACAGTAGACAAAGCCAACCAGACCTCCAGTCGTAAACGGTCTTCAAGAACCCGGAGGGCAATGGAGGGTGGGAAATGTAAGAACAAAGGCGAGATGAACAACTCACATGGAACATTATGGTAAGAACATAACTTCTTTATGTGAAGTTGTTTAATCTCGCCGTTTGTTCTTACACGTGGGTAGCGTCTCAAGCACCCAAACCCTGGGTGGCTCACGGGAGTACATTCCTGACAACAGTGGAACCAAAGGAAGCTCTGTCCACTTTGTGATGAGTGATAAACGTATGTGGTTTTGACCAAGTGGCGGCTGCACAAATGGTGTCCAAAGGCAAATGAGCTGCGTGAGCTAGAGATGTGGATACCGCCCTAGTGGAATGAGCTTTCACCTTGTATTCTAAGGTCTGATTAGTTGAAGAGTATACAAAACTTTATGCAGTCTGATAACCATTTAGACAAGGTAACTTTAGACACAGATAGCCCTTTTTTGTTATCAGCGTAGGAGACGAAAAGCTGTTCAGATTTTCTAAAATCCTTTGTTCTGTCCAAGTAAAATCTCAACTGTCTGTGGACATCAAGTTTATGCAGCATATACTCTATTTCATTAGAATGATGTCTGAAAAAAGTGGGCAACTCAATAGGCTGATTCAGATTAGTTTCGGAGCAGACCTTCGGAAGAAAAGAGGGATTTGTCCTGAGAGACACTATCAGGAAAAAATACCAAGTAAGGGGGCCTAATAGAAAGAGCTTGAAGTTCAGAAACCCTACGAGCTGAAATAATAGCCACCAAAAATAATGTTTTCCAAGATATGAACTTTAAGGGGCAAGAGGATGCGGGCTCAAAGGGGGGAAGCATCAGCTGAGAGAATATTAAATTTAGGTTCCATGGTGCAACTGGTTGTCTGATGGGTGGCCTTAGGTGATGAGTCCCTTTCAAAAAGGCTTTACATAATCTGTGTGACATAAGATTTGATCCTTCAATCCCCAAGTGAAAATTCGATATAGCAGCCAACTGAACTCTAACAGTGGCAGCTGCAGCACCTTCCTGAAAAATCGTTGCGAGAAATTTCAGACCCATATCAAGAGAGGCAACATAGGGATCAATATCACGTTGAGAGGCCCAGTAAACAAAACATTTCCATTTACTACTGTACAGTTTCCTAGTGGAGACTTTATGAGAGGAAACCAGAATATGTTGAACTTCAGAAGAAAGATTATATGACCTGGCTAGGTTGGGAAGTGGAGCAGCCAAGCTGTCAGCTTGAGGGACTGAAGAAAGGGGTGAAGAACTCCTGACGAATGCGTCAGAAGGTCTGGCACTGCATCCAGAAACCAAGGTTCTTCCAGTTGATATTGATGAAGAAAGGGGAACCATATCTGCTGAGGCCAAAAAGGGGCTATCAGAATAACTGTCCTTCCCGAGCCCTTTGCTTTCATCAGGAATCTGGGAATCAGTGGGATTGGAGGAAAGGCATACAGGAGACCAGAGGGCCAATTGTGCACAAGTGAATCCCTGGGACTGTACCCCGGTGGAGGATTGAGGGCAAAGTAGCTTCTGCATTTGGCATTCATCGGAGATGCAAAAAGGTCGCAGCAAGGCTGGCCCCATCTGTGGAATATCCTTTCCGCCACATTTTGTTTGAGGGACCATTGTGGAGTAACAGAATCGCTCTGCTCAGTTTGTCCGCTATCACGTTGGATTTCCCAGGATGTGCGTTGCTAATAGAAAGCGCCTGGTGGACACAGCCCACTTCTAAATCCTCAAAGTTTCTCGGCATAAGGGGTAAGATTTGGTCCCCCCCATTTGTTGATGTACCAGACTACCGACATGTTGTCTGTCTGAATTGCAATCGTCCCGAGGTAGAGAGTCGTGAAAGTGCTGCAACGCTAAAATCAATGCTCTCAACTCCAGGACGCTGATGTGCAAATGACATTCTATCTCTGACCAGGTGCCTTGGGCAGTCTTTTCCTTGAAAACCCCCACCCACCCTATCAGGAAAGCGTCCGTGGTCACCGTGGCTACTGGAGGGGGTAATATAAACGGTCAACCTACTGTTATCTGGTGGCTGTTCAACCACCAGAGAAGATCTCTCTTGCAAGCATCTGTCAACAGAATCTTGAATGACATCGGGAGCTGTTGGTAGGACCACTGGGTGTAAAGCAACCAGTGGAATATCCGCATGTGCATCCAGACCAGAGGTACTGCTATGAGGGAAGCTGCCATTGTGCCTAAGAGTTTTAACACCTGAGAAAAAGGTACTTACTTTTCTTGTAGCAAGCATGACACCTGATTTCTTAGAGAGGTGACTCTTTCTAGAGGTAATTTGACCAGGGTGGTGGTGGTGGTGTCTAGGTCTTCTCTGATAAATGAGATATGCTGCGATGGTAATAAAGCAGATTTTTCGAAATTTATGGTTATTCCTAACTGAGAACAGACATTGATCGTATGATCCCTGGACTGAATGAGTTGATGCCTGGTGGTGGCGGATAGGAGCCAGTCGTCCAGATACGGAAACACCCGGAATCCTAGACACCTCAGGTGAGCCGTGACTACTGCCATACATTTGGTGAACACTCTGGGGGCTGTATTGAGACCAAAGGGCAGAGCTCAGAATTGGTAATGACTGGCCCCCAGCCAGAAACGCAGGTGATCTCTGGATGGTTTGGCCATTTTGATGTGGTAGTACGCATCCTTGAGATCTAAAGAGCACATCCAATCGCCCGTACCTAGGAATGGGAGTATCGATTGAAGTGTGACCATCTGGAACTTCTCCTTTACGAATGTATTGAGTTTGCTGAGGTCTAAAATGGGCCTCCAGTCCCCTGTTTTCTTTGGAACTAAAAAGAATCTGGAGTAAGTTCCGGATCCTATCTGGTCCGCCGGGACTGGTTGGACAACTCTTTTTTCTAGCAGGTTTTGAATTTCAGTGACTGCTTGATTCCTCTGACTGGGTGGAACATCTGGGATTCTTTTTGTGGGTAACGGGGGTTCTACAAAGGGAATCAGGTAACCTCTGGTAACTATGTTTTGTACCCAAGAATCTGATGCAATTCCTAGCCAGGCATCTGGGGACAAAGCCAAGCGACCCCCGGACTGCCTCCAGAGTGGGACAGTCAGGCCTCCTCTCAGGAGCGCTGATAGGGATTGCCAGGTAACTGCTCCCTGTCACCCTGGTTCTGCGGACCCCCTCTGCTGCCAAAGCGGAGTCTTCCATTATTGCCCCCTCCTCTGCTCCTGAAGGGGGGTTCACTACGTGTGTTCTGGAAAGCTCCTTCAGACTTCCAGAACCACATTTTTCCACCTCTTTGCCCTTTGGGGTATGGTCTAGTAGGGGTGGAAAAACTGACTCCTATGGCAGATAGAGTCCTTCCTTCCCGCTCACACCTAGTGAGGGTCTCCTTGACTTTAGGCCCAAACAATGAAGAGCCATCAAATGGGGTACTGACAAAAGACGACTTGAAGGCTTCCGCAAAGGAGCACAAGCGCATCCAGGACTGTCTCTGCAGAGCAATCGCTGAACCTGCTGCCCGGCTCAATCCCTCAGCTTCATAGGAAATGAGCCGCACGGATGAGTTGAGGATGGAATTAAGGGTAGAAAGCTGAGCTGTAACCTTTAGAGTATCTCAGAGTTCTTGAAGATCTAGTTAAAGGCGAGTAAAATGGGTCAAGTAGTTAAGCGATCTCATGGCAAATGTCGCAGAAATAAAAATGCGTTTCCCGTATCTGTCCATCATCCTGGAATCCTTATTAGGAGGATGGACAGTAGAAATCATCTTTGACATCTCTTTCTTGTTGGCCGCCGCCACCACCATGGCATCAACAGGGACTCCTTTGGTGAGGAACGATTTCTCTTGAGGGGCAGTGATGAATTTATTGGGCCTCTGAGGGACTGGTTCCATGGTGTCAGGGGACTCCCATGCCCTTCAAATGACCAGATCCATTAGTTCAAAGGACGGAGTAACCCAGGAGGTGGAGGGCTGAGACCCAAAGGCCTTCAGGAGCACCGACTCATCCTCGGTAGGACGAATGGACTGCCAGTCTCCCCTCTGCTCAAGTATTTCTAAGATGTCCGCAAAGGAGACATCCTCCGAGGGGGACCTTTCTGATTCGTCTAAGTCAGTGTCTAATGTCAAGGATTCCTGAGGGGAATCCAAATGCCTCCTCTTGCAGAGTCTCTTGCTGGGAACTTCATCAGTGGGGGCAGCTGGTGAAGTCTCAGTAGAGCAGGGTTCACCCAAAGGGGATACCTGAGGCTCTGGGTCTCGTCGCTTAGCAGGTGCTTTAGACGAAGAAGCAGAACTTGGTATAGTCAGGGAGGAAGAGAAGAGACCTGTAGTGTGGGTCTGAACAGGCAACACCCTCCTCATGGCATCAGAGGCCCCGGACTCTCGGCCCGAGGAGGCCACCGGTTCCAAGGAAGACTGAGGCCTCGCAGGTGCCGAGGCCGAGGGCTCTGAACCAGAGGACAGAGCCAAGCTCACCTGCGCCGAAGCCCAGAGGGGAAGTGTTGGAACAGACATGTCGGTTCGACTCTCCCCCCCCCCCCCGGAACCGATGACAGAGTGTTGGATCAGAGACTCTTCGGACGGCACAGAAGAGGACAGGGTGAGTGGAACCGAAGTCATTGGAACAGGACTCTGCTCCATGGGTTCCACAACCATCAGATCTTCCGGCTCCGAAGGCCTGGGTAGGCTCGGAGGAGGAGTAGTCACAGGCAATGGGGCAGGAACAGGGCTCGAACCCAGTTGGGACGAAGCTGAGAGCAGTTTATCCAATGCCGGGTTCTCCAAGAGCCTCTGCACCACACGGTCCACATCAATATCTGACATCCTTGAAGAGCAGGTCGAAGGGACCGAAGAAGCTACAGACCTAAATATTGGAGATTTTAAAGTCACCGATACCGGCTCCAAAACCAGAGGTTGGCTCCGAATCATCGGTTCGGCACACGGTTCCGAAGACCTAGGAACCGGTGACCACACCTTAACAGAGGTGCTCGTAGCCGAAGACTTAGGCTCCGAGGATACCCAAGATGACTTCGACCCTTTCGAAGACTTGAAGGTCTGGTCAGACTTGTCCAAAGCTTCTTGAAACTCAGGAGTTAAGAGACCTCGATCAATAAGTTTCCTACATCTCTCTAACAGAACTCTGCCACTAAAAGAGTGGCAGATGGAACAATCCTCCTGCAAATGGAGAGGTCCCAAACAATAAACACAGGTTATCTGTTACTGACATTTTTTGGCCACAGTCACATCTTTTAAATCTGGACTTTTGCTTTTGGTCAGCCATCATGTCCAAGGGAAAGCACAATTATCAGATCCCTGACAATAACAAGTACAATAGTACTATCCAATCACAAGAAGAGAAACACAGAGGAAATACAATTATCAGATCCCTGATAATATAAAGTACAACAGTACAATCCAATAATACTCAAAAAAAACAAACTTGCCAAGAGTGGGTTAGGAGAAAAGAAAGATCCCTGCTCAACTATAGCAAAGGATGTAACCAACTGAAGAGAGGACAAGGCCCAAGAGCAACTCGCTCTAATAAAACACTCTAAACAGGGACAAAGCCCTAAAAAAGGAAAGTATAACAGGTAATACTGGTAGAAAAAAACATATATATATATATATATATATATATATATATATATAAGGTAAACTTAGCAGTAGAAATACTTCTTAATAAACCTTCACTGGTTCGAGCACACTGAAGACTTGCGATCCGTTGCAGCGGCAAATTAGATCTGGGGGGTTAGTCAGAGAGCATCATGGGATAGGTGCTGTGCCTCAAGTTACTGAAAGATCTTGAGCTTGGAAAGTGGCCAACTCGGAGCCGATGGATCGGCTCCGTACCCACGTGTAAGAACAAACGGCGAGATTGAACAACTTCACATTAATGGTTTTACGATTTGAATAGACTGAAGCTGCTCAATCTTTTTTTAAACATCTTTATTGAATTATCACTTGTGACACAGGGAATTTTACATTTAGTAATCGAACTATATTAAGGTAACAAACATACTTCACATATATTGCTATACATCATATAACCTAAGCAATATAACAAATTTTTCATTTCCTGCCTTTTTTCAAAGAAACATCTTTATTAAACCATCGCTTACTATGTAAGCAATCATACATTTATAAAAATGAAAACAAACCACACTGACGCAATTCTGGTCACAAGCGTTCTACACCACAAACCACAGTGACACACTCCCAGTTACAAACACCATACATCACTTACAATCTACCCAATCTTTCTCACTCAAACATTACATAGCTCATTTAAGTCCTGCCACATTTTAGACCTCATTTCTACCTTGTATGTACTGTTCCTACAAATCCCATTTTTTCCCATGTAGTTTGCTCCTACCCTTTTCTAAAGATCTCATTTCCAGTTATTTTACATGTTACTGTATACACTACTTCCAGTATACATAGTTGTTTTAAATTTTGATATTCATTTTCTACTAATTTTTGGCAGCCACCATTATTAGACACAGCAAGGCCTTACCATGTCTAGGCAATTCAGATTCTGTATCTTAGAAAAATCATCTCCCTTGTCAGACCAATCCACCCACCCAGAATCTCTGACAGTGCATTCCGCAGGGAATCCTTGAAGTCCACCAACTCACCACACTCCCAAAAAATATGTTCCCAATTACCTCTTTCTTCCCCTTCACACCTCCAACATTTACTGTCTGCCTGAGGAAAAATTCTCTGGAGTCTACTTGACGTATAAAAATATCTATGAAAACATTTCCAAGCAAAAATCATAAATCTTCTAGATTTTGTTGCATATTTGGGAGACGTAAATATATCCTCCCATTTTTCTTTGGGAAGTGCTTATCCAATCTCTCTTCCCAACCCTTTCTAACCTCTTCTGATTGATTCTTATAGTTATCATGCAATATTTTATATGCTCTACTAATTATTCCCTTTTAATGGCAGTTTCTGTTCCAGATCCTATTAAAAACTCTACCAGTGCTGGCCTTTCACTTAGGACCCCCCCCCCCATTTCTTTAACTTGAAATAAGGCATTCCATTAGTAGCACTACCAGATTTTGATGTTCTTTCTTAAATGTCTTCTTAATATCTGCAGTCAGATACAGTCATTACTAAAGGTAATCCTGGGTATCGAGTAGAGTAGAGTATCGCTGGTATTACATTGGGATGAAATGGCTAGGTTTGAAATGACCTCCAGGTCGATAGCCTAGTAACCTCCTAAGATCATATGCATGCCAATTTTCTCAGAGGCCTATACATTTTCTCTGTGAATGAATGCTCCCTTTCTGCCTTATGGAAATCCAAATAGCTCCCATTTGCTCAATTCTGGTTTGAATTTCAATCATCAATATGTTCTTTTTGACAAAGTGTCTTCCCCCTGCTGCTATACCATTCTTCTGTGAACCAAGTGTAACCAGTTACATCTGTATCCCAAGACTCTAGGTATTGGCATACAGTACTTTAGCTAGTCCCTGAAATGTCCTATTTCAAAAATCATAAGATTTGGGATTCTGCTTCCAGATGATATGGATATCATTCAGGCTTTCACTGAACATGGCATAAAGGTTACTTAGGAACCTACTGTAATCAGATTTTGAGTGCATATCAGTCAGTAGTTACCTATTTACTTAAAAAATCAGCACTTGGCCCTTGATAGCCAGCAAGCCATTACTATCACTGCAGAGCTGCTTAAAGGAAAGGACAGCTGTTATCTTCCACCATCCCCCCCCCAAGATAAAAGTGATGAGAACAATCATATAGAAATGGTTACAAGTACCATCTCCCAAGTAATTCTTTTATGAGAAGGTGAGGGGCTGCAGACCTGCTGGGCAGGATGGTCAAGAAGTTATTAAGCTACAACAGATTCCTGCATAACAGTCGTCCCTGGAATAATCTGAGACAGCAGGTTGTTGTTTATTGTGAATGATCACTGAGCAGAAAGCTAAGGACAGAAAAGGGATAAATGAGAACAGGCCTTACAAGACTGCCATTCTACACCCCCACTCTAGAACTTCAAAAAAGTCCTGCTATTTTGGCTGGTACATATGAAGTGCAGACTAACTTAACTGTTGCACAAATGACCTAAACTTCTTCTAAACAGATATCCCTTTGAAATATGCAACTGAAGCTGCCATTACTGTAACTGGAGAGAGACGACTCTGAAGACTTCTTCCTTTGCTTTTATTAGAGTTTAAATAAACCTGGAAAAGGATTTCCCCTCTTCATGTGGCAAAAGCAGAAATACAACAAGAAAGCCAATCATACAGACTGCTTAGTGACTGGCTTTGCCTGACCTCCTCCATGCAATGGAGGTGGCTGTTTTTTTGACAAAAGTAATGCATGTTGCACAGTGGCCTGCAATCTGATACAAATCCAGAATATTCAATGGGCTTCAACTCTAGCTTTGACAGAAAAATGCATTAGTAGATTGACCATTCTGTTCAGCATTTTCTATGGATGAAAATCTTGCCTTGTTAGAAAGTCACAATAACTGCTGGACTCTAGTACATGTAGCTCCAAAGTCATATGAAATTATATAATACCTACTAGGAACAATGGTTCCATGAAAGAAACTTCATCTGTCTAGAGCTTGCCAGGTCAAATAACAGAAAACTAAGGGAACTGCAGAAAACAAAATTCAAGTCCCAAGTCTAGTCCCCCTGACAATGACAATCAAGTGCAGAACCCTCATAAGAATGTATACCAGATCTATATGTGCCAAGTTATTTTTTTTCGTCCACCAGTTCAATAAATGTTGAGACAGCAATGCAAAATGTCACTTACAGAACTGATGAGTCCAAGAAAGAATGGTCCTGCTGGGGTACTGGGTTGTATCCCCTATAATAACTTTGCCATGTATCCCCAAAATATGTATTTTCTTTTTAAAATGTTGTACATTTTTCTAACAGCAAGGGATTTATTTACTTATAATGTTTCACTGTTGTCAAGCAGTTAATGCTTGTGCTGGAAACCTGAAGTTAAAGCAGAAAAAAAGTGTTGCCATGTATCATACCTGGTGGAAGAGGGATTCCTGATTGAAGATAAAAGAAAGCTGACTGTACACCTTGCAGCTCTTCCGAATTATGGCCTTCTCCCAAGAATCTGTTATTTGCTTTCAGAGATGCAGGAAATGAGAAAGTACCTGCTAGTCTGGCAGGCTTAAGTAAAAGTCAATAAATCTGTATCATTTAAAGCTACATTAGGAAACGCATACACAAAGAAGTTGAATGCACTTGTTTTCGTGAAGCAGGTTAAACATCCAGAATTCTAATAATCCTTTACTTTGCAACAGTATTCTAACTCTTTTTATACTAGCTAATTAAAATGTATTACAAGTGCTCTTCTACTTTCTGCAGTGGTCCTGCACTACTGCCTGCCAATTGTTTTATTTACTTTTCATTGTTGTATACTGCTCAACTGTCGAGTAGTTTTGTCTATTTACTGGACCCAGGTCATGGCTGAAATGTTCATCAAAATATGATTGTTGGCTAAATTTAAAATGAAGAATGCTAGATAATACAGTACGTAAGTTACTTAGAGAATAAAATGCCAACAATTCTAATTTTTCTTCAGAAATGTATTACAATTTCATGAAGCATACCACATGTAATATTCACCAACTCCAGTAACTCCTGCCAAAAGCTACCGAAAAACTGCAGTTTATGACCACATGATCTGTCAGTTGAGACCTAGGCTGATCAACAGAGCCAGAGATAAATTCTGCCATACATATAATTAGTAGAAGACAAAAATGGACAACATTTTTCTGTGCAAGGTAAAGGCATCATTCATCCACTTTAGTTCTCAGGTTACCACGTCTCAGGAGAAATGGGGGCAACTTTAAAAGTTTTAGACAGTTAGCTGTGTTTTTTTATCAAAGGTGTAGTTTCAGCCGTAGAACATCAGACTATCAGTCAACTTTAACAGTTTTTTCTCAGTTCCTTTTTCTATGTCGACATCTCCATTTTACACCAAGCAGCCATTCTAACAGACTTCTTTAAGACAAAAACTAAAACTGCATTCAAAAGTATTGTTACTGCCAGTTAAAATGACATTCAAAATAACTGTTAAGCACACCAACAATGCACTCACAAGTTTGTCCTTTGTTACTGCTACACAAAGGACTAACTATTAAGTCATGGCTGCCCTTAAGTTTGGTATTGCCCATAAAAACATAAGCTAGAAGCAGTTACTACAGAAGTGTACACATACTGTGATGCCCCAGCACCGGCCCAGTAATCAAGGAGCCTCAATCCCCACCAGTGGCAACAGTGGGGGACGTACACACTGGGAAGATGACAAGTACACACACAGTAAAGTGCAATTTCCCTTAAGAGCACACAGAGACCACAGTCATTCAGGGGCTGGTTTCGCCCTCTTTCGCCAGATGCCCAATAAGACTCTTCAATGGCATAGTTAGAGAGTTGAGATCTCAGCTGAGTGACCAAGCCAAGACCTCCAGAACCCTCTCTGTCCAACCAGTGCTTCGTGTCCTTGCCCAAGTAGCTGACACACACACACACACATACCTGGCAAAAACTGGCACAGGTTTACTACGTATACCCCCCTTTTGCCCAGACTATAAGGTAGTTTCACCTACCACCAGTCACTCCTTATCAGCTACTTTAAGGCCCTTAGCAAAGGATGTCCAGTCTTACTGCGTGTAATGCTACTATTAATTCAAATGGTAATTTGACCAAGAGCAAGGCTTTTAAGAGTGACCTGCATAGAGTCGCCAAGCAGATATGCAGGTACCCTAAGAGCTTAAATATGTCTCACAAATGTCAGCCACAAAGATAGTTTATTATTTATTATTAAATATATTTAAACCTAACAAGAAAATACTAAGTAAATCATCACAGTAACTTCAGAGTTTAAAAATCACAGGAAATATTTAAAACAACATTGCAGGGCAGTCTCAAATAAATACAGAAAACATCTAAAATAATATTTACTATATTCCTAACTTTACCTAAAAGAAATTACTGTACCCTAGTTAACTTATTTACAGAGCCAGGTAAGACAGACGAGGTGAGTGGGTTTTCACAGCTGATGCTGCCGGGTCGAAGACAAAATACAAAATGCACCGTCTCTCTCTCAGAGAGTTCTTACATTAATATCTCAAATATTGCTGCTGGGATACTTGCAGGATGACATCACTTTTGTCATCTGACTATCCCAGGTGAAAACCCCCATTGCTAGAAACTGCCAGCATTTGACATCTCCCTGTGAAAACACATAAACAAGTACTTCTCTTACATCTAAGGCAAATGGTAGAAGTTGTAAAATAATTTACATTCCTCCACATGTAAAGACAATACAAAAAAACTTCTAGTTCTAGACATTGTGTATGTTACTGCATTGAAACTGAGAGATAACATCTTTTGTTTATGGCCCTGCTATAAGGTAATTTAACCTCAACCATTCTTCTGAAGTTTTGCACATTAATCTCCTGTGTTTCAGTCTCCCCTGTTAAACAGCCACAATAGTGTATAAAAACTCTCTCTTCAGCGCAAATGTCTATACAATGACACACAGTTCCAATACATTTGTAACACAGGCATATGAATCATGTTGATTATTCACAAATGACACAACCACTTACAAAATTCCAGAAAGCTGTGCTAGCAGAATCTCCTTTGGTTACATTTCTATATAAATCATATTAATATTCACAAATGACATATACTTATTTACAAAATTGCAGACAGCTAGGCTGACAATATTTCCTTTTGTGACACGTACAATAAAAATTAAGAAGTTATGTACTCACCATAATATTCCATGTTTGTTGTCCATCTCACCTTCATTCATTGCTGGATGGGTTCGGAACCCAGAATCGGTTCCGAATTGGCCTTATTCAAAAGCTCGAGGCTATACCCTATCCTATTGATGCTCATGGAAGATTACCCAGATCTTGTTTGCAGGAAAAAAAAACATAAATATCTCTAAACATGCCACCATATTCAAACGAGACTAAGAAAAGATTCAGAGACATAATGACCAATTTGCAAGAAAAAAACGCTTGATCCTCCAGTAACAAAGGTGGGAGAAGGAGGGTGGGACACGAGATGGACAACAAACATGGAACGTTATGGTGAGTACATAACTTCTTAATGTTATGTTGTCCTATCTCACCTTCATTCATTGCTGGATGGGACACCGTCTCTAGCACCTTCTTTCTTGGGTGGCTCTAGGGAAAATACTATTCAGAACAATGGACCCAAAAGAGGCCCTGTTCCTGGAGGCCAAACTGACTTTGTAATGAGTGATAAAGGTACGAGTCTTTACCCATGTTGCTGCTGGACAAATGGAATCCATAGGTAACCTCACCTGGTAGGCAGATGACGTTAATATAGCTCTTGTGGAATGGCCTTTCACTTTCCCTGGGAGTTCTCTGTTTTGAGATTTGTATGTATATGTGATACAGTCTGTAAGCCATTTAGAAAGTGTGACCTTTGATATTGGGGCACCTCTCTTTTTGTCTGAAAAAGATACAAATAGCTGGCCCGATTTTCGGAAATATTTTGTTCTATGCAGGCATAAACACAAATGTCTATGCACGTCTAACTGGTGTAGTTTGTATTCTGCCTTGTTGCCATAGTTTAGGAAAAAAACAGTTAAGTCAATGGACTGATTTAAATTGGCCTCTGAACACACTTTTGGTAGGAATGAGGGGTTAGTTCGTAAGGAAACTATCTTTGTGAAAAATCATGTACAGGGGGCGTACAGACAAAGCTTGAAGTTCAGACACTCGTCTAGCAGGCGTAATGGCACCCAATAGTGCTGTCTTCCATGACAAAACCTTTATGTCACATGATGATGCAGGTTCAAAAGGAGGAAGAATCAACAGAGATGGAACAAAATTTAGGTCCCATGGTGCTGGAAGTTCCTTCACTGGAGGCCTTACTAAAAACGTACCCTTTAAGAATGCTTTACAAAGTCTTTGGGACACGATTTTCAGTCCTGTTTGCCCAATATGATACTTTGATATATTAGCTAACTGAACTTGAATTGTAGCCACCTCTGCACCTTCATTAAAAAACTTGGCCAGAAAGTCTCACACTGCTGTTATGGGGACAGTAAAAGGATCAGTATGGTTGCTGAAAGCCCAACACGGGGAAAATCTCTCTCATTTGCTAGAATATAATTTCCTGGTTGATGCCTTATGTAACAAAATCAATATATGTTTTACTGCAGGGAGAATATCAGGGAGCCTGGCTATTTGTAGAACTGGAGCAGCCAAGCTGTCAATTTGAGGGTTGGTATAGCTGGATGGAGTGTCCGTAACAGATATGTCAGAAGGTCTGGAACTGGGTCCAGAAACCACAGCTCCTTCTAGAGATGGGGCCACAGAAATGGGAACCAAATCTGACAAGGCCAGTATGGTGCGATGAGTATTACACTGCTTCTCAACATGCTGGCTTTCTGAAGGACCTTCAGTATCAAGGGAAAAGGGGGAAAAGCGTAGAGAAGACCAATCATGTACAAGTGCATCCCTTGATGACTCCCCTGGAGGGGGAATCAGCCCAAAGTAGCTGCTGCATTTGGCATTCATGGACGTGGCACAGAGATCGCAGCAAGGCTGGCCCCACTGGCGGAAAATCTCTTCTGCAAGTTCCTGTTTTAGGGACCACCTGTGCGGCATCAGAATGGCTCTGCTGAGTTTGTCTGCCATTGCAATGGATTTCCCTGGGATGTGCATTGCTGTCAGAAAGCATTGTGAAGAGACTGCCCATCGCCATACTCTCTGTGCCTCTCGACATAGAGAGTAAGATTTGATTCCCCCTTGTTTGTTTGTGTACCACACTACTGTCATGTTGTCTGTCTGAATTGCATCTGGGAAGTGTCCATGGTCACCGTGGTTACTGCTTGCAGGAAGACAAATGGTTGGCCTAAAGTCAGTTGAGTTGAATGAAGCCACCAGCACAGATCTTTCTTGCAGGATTCCGTTATGATAATCTTGTGAGACAATGGTAGATCCTGCATGGACCACTGGGAAAAAAATTGCTATTGAAGAATCCTCATATGCAGACTAGTTAAAGGTATCAAAATTACTGCAGCCGCCATGGTACCCAGAACTTTCAAAACAATCCTTGCCTGTACTTTCTTCTTGGATAAGAGGTTCTTGATTTGATGATGCAAGGTCTGAATCCTCTCGGGGGGGTGGCCAACATTTTTTTTGTGTCTAAGTCTGCCCCTATAAATACAATATGCTGTGATGGCAACAAGGCAGATTTTTCAAAGTTTATTGTGATGCCTAGCTGAGAGCACAGATGAATGGTTGTATCCCTCGCTCTTGTTAGTAGATGCTTGGTGGTGGTTGGTTAGGAGCTAGTCGTCCAAGTATGGAAACACCCGGAATCCTAGATGCCTCAAGTGAGCCGTAACTACTGCCATGCATTTGGTGAACATTCTGAGGGCTATAGTGAGACCAAAGGGCAGAGTTTGAAACTGGTAGTGACTGGCACCCACCCAAAAGCATAAATGTCTCCTGGATCACCTGCCAATTTTTATGTGGTAGAATGCATCCTGTAGATCTATAGAGCACAGTCAATCATCTTTCCCCAGAAAGGGGAGTATCAACTGCAGTGTTACCATCCGGAACTTTGACTTCTTGATGGACTTGTTTAGCCTGCTGAGATCCAGAATGGGCCTCCAGTCCCCTGTCTTTTTTGGAACTAAAAAGAACCTTGAGTAAGTTTCAGATCCAATCTGCTCTGTGGGGACATTCTTGATGACTCGTTTCTATCAACTTTTGTACCTCTAAAGTTGCATAACCCTTTGACTGGGTGGAACATCTGGGACTTCTTGTTTTTCTAAAAGGGGAGAGGAAAAGGGTATGTAATAACCTCTGGATATAATCGTTTGTACCCATTTGTCTTTTATTTCTAGACAGGTGTTTGGGTATAACGACAAGCAACCCCTGACTACCTCCAGAGACGACAGGTGGGCCTCCTCTTAGGAGTGCTGAAAGAGTTTTCCAAGGAAGGAATCCCTGTCACCCTGGTTCTGCGGACGCCCTCTGCCATTTGGTCGACATCTTCCATTGTTATGTCCCCCTCTGTCACTGGGGGAAGCAATCACCACATGCATCCAGGAAAGCTCTTTGGGACTTACAAAATCACATCCTCCCCACCCTTCTGACCTCTGGGATAAGGTCTAGTAGGGAGGGAGAAATGGACTCCAATGGCAGAGCCTTTCCCTCCTGCTTGCACCTGGTTAAGGTCTCTAACTATGGGACCAAACAAGGACGAGCCATCGAAAGGGAAGTTAATAAAGGAAGACTTGACAGGTTCTGTGAAATTGCACAAGTGCATCCAGGAATGTCTCCTTAAGGAAATGCCTGTACCCACTGCCCTACTTGCTCCATCGACCACATAAGAAATTAGTCGCATGGAGGAGTTTACCACAGAGTTTTAGGTAGAGAGCTGAGAGGAAACCTTATCCAAAACCCCTGCAGCTACAGCACCTTGAAGGACATCTCTTAGCTCCTTCAGGAGATCCCTCTGGAGCCTAGTGAAATAGGGCAAGCAGTTCAGCGATCTAAGAGCAAACGCCACTGAAGAGAACATACGCTTTCCATATCTGTCCATCGTATGAGACTCTTTGTTCTGTGGATGAACAGATGAGGAAGTCTCTGACAACTCCTTTGTGGCCACCGCCACCACCATAGCATCTACCAGGACACCCTTGCTAAGGAACTCATTTTCCAAAGATGCCGTGATGAATTATTTGGCCTCCTAGGAACAGGTTCCACTGATTCCAGAGTGTCCCACACCTTTCGACTAATCACATTCATTAACTGGTCGAAAGGTGGAGACACCCAAGGGGTGGAAGGGTGTGAGCTGATACACTGACATCCTCAGAAGGGTTGGTGGACTTTCAGCCACCTCTCTAAGGATCTCTAGGATGTCCGCAAGGGAGACATCTTCAGAGGATGATCGTGGTGACCCTTCTGGCTCATCAAGGTCTGTGTCTGTGATAAGACTCCTCCAGGGAGTCTAGGTGCTTCCTCTTGCACAACCTCTTCTGAAGGACCTCCTCAGAAGGGTATTCTGGAGAGGTTTTGGAAGAGAGAGTTTCAACCGACGGGGGTGCCCTGGGGCTTTGGGTCTCTGCGCTTGGGTGGGAGCAATGGAGCCAAGACCAACACTGGCACTTTTGGGGAAGAGTACTTGGACCAGAGAGCGGAGCAGTCCAATGTGACAGCACTCTCTCCATCAGCTCAAAAGCTCCTCGGCTTCACTCCGAGGAAATCCCCGGCTCCGAAGAACTAGAAAACTCCCCCCGAAGCAGAGCGGTTGGCTCTGAAGCGGATGTAGGAGCAGAGCTCACCCACACCGAAGCCCCGAGAAGTAGAACCGGGTCAGACAGCTGTACGATCAGACTCCCCTCACTGGACCCGAAGGGAGAATGCCGGCTCCTAGACTCCTCAAATTCCAATGGAACCGAGGAATTAGGAGCAGTAGTCGGACCAGACTATTCTGGAGCAGGTCTTAGCACTGATGGTTCCGCTACAATCGGGTCCAAAACCTCCAGCTCTGAAACTTCAGATCTGGTCAGAGGATGAAATAAAGAAGGGGAAGTGGTCTTTGTCGGCTCCGGTTCTCTCTGGGTCGAAGTCGACAGAATTTTGGCCAGCGCCAGCATCCATAAGCATCTCATCACAACCCGCTCCACATCATCATCCAATAAGCTTCTGAGGATCGGGAGGACGGGGTTGTTGACCACACTGTCTGCAGTAGTGGAGATCTCAAATTGGGAGATACTGGTTCCAATACAGGGGACCGGCTCTGAAAATGTAACTCTGTCAGCTCCCGATAACAATCAACTTATTTTTTCATTCCATCAAAACCCTGGAACTAAAAGTGTGACAAAGAACAAGACTCTTGTAAATGAACAGCAACCCAAACAGTACACACAACTGGTATACCCATCCTTCAGTGACATTTTCTGACTGCACTTGTCACATTTCTTGAAACCCAATGGTTTTGACTCATGAGGGTCCTTTGACATAGTTTTAAACACAATAACTAAACTAGACAACCGGAAACAAACTCAACAACTCTTTTTCTTTCTTTTTTTTTTAAAAGTAAATTTTCAACAGCAAATAAGAAAGATGGAGTAGTTCTTGAAGTAAAACGTACTCCTACTAACCTAAAGAAGGGTTAAGATACAAGGGAAAATGGGAACGTCCCTCTAAGTTAAATGGGGTGCAGGGAGCCCTCTAACTTAAATGAGCTACCCTGTAAAAGGGGATTCACCAAGCTCTCTAATTTAAATGAAAATGGAAGCTGGGATTAGGGAAGGTTCAACAACATGCCTGGAGAAATAACGATGGCCAACACTAGAAACAGTAGCGAACTAGTCAAACACAACTAAACTCTATTCCTAAAGGTGAAAGAAGTTACACGACACAAAACAGTAAGAAATCTATTCAATTTTATAGCAATATAGAATAATATACAGAAAAAATAGTTTCCACTTAACCAGAGCCTGAAAAGAAGTCATCCGATCTTGTTTAGCAGCAAACAAGATCTGGGTAAATCTTCCCTAAGCATCATGGGATAGGGTATAACCACAAGCCGGTGGAAGCTCTCAAGCTTTTGAATAAGGCCGAGTTGGAACAGATTTCTCATTTCCAAACCCAACCAGCAATGAATGAAGGCAAGATAGGACAACATAACATCAATGTTTATAAAACTATGTATGCAGTTTCTTGACACACAACAGGTTATATCCAGTGAAGTAACAAAACCTGGCTTACGTACCTGTAGTGCTCAGCATGTACTTCCACTTTACCACATACGCATCTCCTTCATGAAACTGTCCAATGCTTTGTTTAGGCAGCCGACTGTAATCAAATTCTAAAATATGCCAAACATCCACAGAGATGGTGCTTATTTCAATTTGCCTCCCATCATCTCCTTCCAAAAGACCATGTCCACGTCCAATATTCATTCCATCAAGTACTGTGCCAACAGGAGTCTGGACCACTGGTAACATTAATGTAGCATCATATGGCTTAAAGTCAGGCCCAGGTTCTTGCTATAACAGAAGATGACGACACGTAAGCAACATGGTTTCTTTAACTTACCCAAGTGAAAAAAACTTTGAAAACTAGGGAAAAAAGTCAAGCATGCACCTTTCAATGTAACTGAATTGAACTCACATTTGTACAATTATCTCCACATCTGAGAAGCCAAGAAAAAAGCCCCTAACAAATGTATCTCTAATGAAAAATCAGGGATAGGAACTGTATTACCACAAACAAAACAAGTGTAATATGTACTAGTCAACAAGTACATTATAGGGAAAAGGAGATCATAAGCTGTGGGTGAAGCAGGACAAAACAAGTCTGCACTAAACATACACTGCTGGCTTTTTAATATACTGTTTGCTTGCTTGTTAAGTTTCAGATTTTATTTGTATGGTATTTGGTCACAAGTCCCTTAATAAACTTGAACTACAAGGAAATAAGTGAGGAATGGAAAGTGGCCTTATGCAATCAGGCCAGTCAGTGAGGTAGTGAAGTAACGCATTTTACAGTCATCTCACTCATCTTCCCACCGATGGCATCTTCTGCAGAGGAAGCAGTGTACCTCCACAATGACTTCATGGACACATGGCTGAGACCAGATAAATTGAGTGGAGGGGTTACAGTTATTAGCCTGGGAATATATCACAGTACAACCAGTACTGTCCCCTATAGTGATCAACATTAAGTGCACATACACCACAGATGAGACAACATACTTGTGATGACTCTACAGAGAAACACAATGTGGGAGCCACATCAACAAACAATATCAAAGCAGGTTTCACAACATGGCACCCATACCAGGAGATGATGCTCTGTGGCAGACCTTCTAATCAGTTCCACCAAGCACCCACGCAAGTTATGACACTGATGATCAATCACATCAGCACCAGAAAACAAAGTGTGCTCTTTCTTCCCTTGTTCATACTCACTGGACAGTCCCACAAAAGACACTCTTGACAAGACAAGCAACTAGGAGGAAAAAAACAGCTGAAACTTAGTAGTACCAGCAAAAGTCCCAAACAAGAGTTAAGTAGAAAAGAAAAGCTGATTTAGGCAGTCTTGAAGTCAAGGTTTCTGCATTCATAGGTAGAATAAAGTCATGAGCAGTTGCATGTTACATGAGTAAAGTATTCCCACTGTGACATCAGAAATCCTACACCACATCAAAATAAGCACAGAGGGGTGATGAACTAAACTGAAGGAAGACCAGCATGAGAAATGTTACAGGTCTTAAAAGTAAGAAAGGTGCCAAGAAGAATACTGGCAAAGTCTGCTCTTTCCTTCAATAAAATACTAAAATCAATAACTGCATTGGAAAGCAGTGTTTAAGACAGTAGTCAGTTCAGCAGACTTTTATTTGAAATGTGGTTAATTCCACAACTCTACCAGAAAAACAAGACACAAAAAGTCTGAGAAATTATTTTCATGACTGACAGCATTGTGGAGCCAACCAAAACAGAAGACTAGAGTAGTGTTTTAAAAGCACACCCACTAACATCTAAAACTTGAGATAAAATGGTCAGTCTACTAAACTATCATTTAACTAAAAATCTCAAGTATTTTCTGTACAACCAGTTTCCTGGGCATCACATCTAAAGTAGCCTGCACAGTACAACAGGCAACTTAAAGTTCCAAATCCACATATCATAAAGTCTATGGATTGGGATGAACTACACAAAATTACCCATTAAGGAAAGGTTACTAGCCAATCACAGTTGCTGGAAGGTGTTGCTAGCCCTTCTACAGATATCTTCCCCATTTAATGACTGCCTTTTTTCAGTTATCAGAAAGCATCTATAATTTTATACTGCACACAGCTAGTTTGGAAGCTTATGTATGTGTTTTACTTCCTAAGGTACTCAGGAGCGGCCTTAGGTCAACTGGTGCCTTAGGCAAAAGGGCTCCACGGCACCCCCCCCCCCGAACACACCACCCGGTGCCCCTATCCCAGTCTACCTACACCAAATAAATACTGGAAAAGTGCCCCTGATAGAGCGGCGCCCTAGGCGGCCGCCTAGTTGGCCTATGCTTAAGGGCAGCTATGAAAGTACTGCTACACAAATTAAATACTATATTTCTATAATCTGTCTTACCTGCCAATTGTGATCCTTCCCTACTTTCCCTTTGATTCTCACCCTTAGAATTAGTCTCCTGTCCCATGCATGTTAAAGCAAATAAACTGCATACCTTCTACTGTGATAATCCTAAAAACTGTAGAGACAACCCTTTGCAATATCACTTCATAACTATGAACTGCCTCATTCTTACTCATCTCAGTGAAAGTCATCAGTACTCCTTTAATCAACTTGACATCACCACTTATGTCATGCCCTATTAAGCCCTATCAAGAGACCTGTGCATGGAGTGGAAAAACCAGAGATGGTCATGAACTAGTACATCAGTGTTGTGTGTTCCAGCATTGGCATAAGCCTTTCCCCACAGCAATTTTCAATACCCTAATAACAACTTATATTGAGATCTTTGTCTTCTAGTTTGTCCTACCATTTTGTACCCAATTTGAATGCAGCTACACTTCTTTGCAGTGAACCTCAACTGCTGTTAAACCACCCATTAAAATATCCAAAACTATTCTTTAATTCCTTATCTGTTTTGGAGAGAAATCAAAAATGATATCCAATCAAATATCTTGTTATTCGAACAAAATAAAAACCTATATGTAAACATGTAGTAAAATACAAAATTCAAAACCTAACTCAGGACTAAGGGAGTTATTTAAAGGCTTAATATGGCACTAAGCCAGAGGAAGAGGACAAATTATTCCAAAACAGACATGGTCTGTAACAGAAAGGATCATCTTCAAAGGCAGAAACCCATGTAGTAAATAGCTCTCAATCTACATAAAGTTCTGCAAAGGAAGGTTTCTTTAATATCCGAAACACTCAGCTAACGACCACTATGCCATCCAAAATCTGGACACTAAGAAATGTAGATATCACGCATACAACAGTCAGTGCATTGAGATAAAGGTGAACCACAGTGCCTTCCACCAGGGTCAACAAGTCTAAATAAAAATGAGGAGAACAGAGAAGAAAGTGGCCAATCCAAGCTAAAACCATACCAATCTCAATATTAAACAGATACACTTTAGTTGTAGTTGCATCCTTTCTACTGAGATTTTGACCAATAGATTGTGAAATAATGGAAATGAAGGCTAGGAACACATTGTGACAATACAGCACTGGACAGATATCAAGGTTAATAACCTCTGCATACACAACAAATAGGATGGTATTTTAAAGAAGCAGGTTACTTAAGGGAAACACAGAGCATTCCTAGCTCTGCGGGAGGCATGTCTCCTAGTAGTGAGATGATTCAGATTCCTGAAAATGGATTAATCTCAGCAAAGACACCCAAGGTGATGAAGTGAGAAGGTGCACTGTCACTTCAGGAAGAAAACATGTTGATCCTCTAAGTACTGTTTGTTTTTTTCTGAAATTGCACTTTGGCACAAAGTTAACACTGAATGAGAATTTTGTGCCTTGTTTTGAATTCCCTTGTCTCTCCATATCTAATGCAGAGAACTCCTGTTTTGGTAAATTGTATGATAAACGTGATTTTTAAACTTGAGAATTGACTTAAGATGTTGTTTTAATGATACCAATTTAACTCTGCCACAGCACAAATACACACAGAACACAAAGCTGTCTCCTTTGTAATAAAAATCAGTTCTGTTACCTCCACTAACCATGTTAACCTTCAGGAACTATTCTAAGGTAAACTTCCTACTACTTAGTGATAACCTGTCAAAATGTCAGACCTCCCTGGGAACACAACTGCCTGCGTGGAATTATTCACAGAATCAGTGTACAATCTTGTCAATAAATGCATAGAGAAAGCTCCGCCTACCAGAAATAAGCCCAGAACTAACTAAAAAAAAATATATGACTGTGGTGGAAACCAAACAAACAGGTTGTACAACAACAGAAAAAAGTCACAACCAAGCATAGGAAAAAGTGCTGTGTCCAGCACTGATAAAACCACTTTCATCAATTTAAGTCTACTATAGCCACATTTGAGGTATATACAGCCTCCCAGGCAAAGGACAACCACAATACTTTCAGTAGCTATGTCTGAAACCTCAAAGGCAGCACACACAGCAGTGTGCAGAATGGATTGTAAATGTAGCAACCTATACTGAGAGCCAGTAGCTATAACAAATCTATTGGCCAACAAATTCAGCTCCAGTTTTACCCCACTCTCTCCCTTGGCTAACCCTCAGGAAATACCATCAAACATACCCCCGCAACTACCACTAGGGAGCAGGTCCTAGATGCACACACTAAGGCCAACACCACCCCATCAATGGGCCAAGATAAAATCCCAGGACTCCTCCTAAATAGCCTGTAACATGACCTATTGGGGCTACTGAAGCCACTGTTTAACAATAGCCTCCAGGCAGGTTTTGTCCCACTCAAATGGAGAACTGCAACAGTCATCCAGCTACACAATTGCAGGCCAGCAACAGACCCTGGGAACTACAGACACAAGTCTGACTAGTCTTATATGCAAGGCTGTGGAAATAATTGTTATGCAAATTATTAGTAAGGACATGGAAAATCTTCAAATGCCAAATGCAACCCATTTTGATTTTGTCAAGGGAAGATCGTGCCTACTTAACCTGGTGGACCTCTTTGATAAGGTCACCAAGGCAATGGATGAGGGCAAAATGATGTATACTGCCTACCTTGACCTGGCTAAGGCATTTGATACAATATCCCACTCAAGTATTGTAAACACACTCATGTATATCGGCATAAACTCCTATGTTACATGCTGGACAGACATCTGGCTCTCAGACAGGACCCCAGGAAGTTGGGATAGGGGAGACCACCTCCACAAAGAGGCCGGTCATTAGCAGAGTCCCTCAGGGCTCTGTGCTGGATCTACTCCTTTTTGGCATCCACTGCTCAGAAGTCAAGACCAATGTCAAGGGCCTCTGGATAACCAAGATTGCAGGTGATTGCAAACTAGGCACAGTCATGAAATCCCCCAAGATATTAACATCCTACAGGAAAGGCTACAAGACAGATAACTGGTTCCAAAGCCATGGTTTAAAACTCAAAGCCAAGAAATGCATAATAGTACCCTTGGGAAGTCAGCCACTCTAGAAAATTGCCTCATCAATAATACATCTCTAAGAGCAGAACCAGGAGTCAGTGTCTAGGTACTTATGTAGACAGTATCCTGGCTTTCAACCAACACGTGTCTAAAACACTAATGAAGTTATTTTATACTGCTTAAATTATAAAAAATGGCATGGCATCTAAGCCCAAGGAAGTCATCATTCCACTGTATTTGACACTCATTAGGCCCATTATTGAGTACAACACCCCCTTCAATACGTACCTGACCAAGCACATACAATAAATGTAACATCCATTGAGGTTCCTCTCAAAAAGAGTACAGGGTATAAACAGCAGGTCCTATGCATGCACTGAAAAACTGGGACAGCTTGAGAAGGCAGAACTATTAGATGGGAACATTACCTTAAGATTAACACTCATATCATAGCAGGGTGAGGGGTTCTAAGACAGAGAAGCAAATCCATATCATCAGAAGTCTAAGGCTTCCAGAGGGGAGGAACTCCTCAAAGCAAGGAATCAATTTTGACCAGGTGGGCTTCTTTCTAACCAACTGCAGCTATACTTTCATCTTGGCCTGCCAAGAGCAGAACTTACTCTGCCATCCCCATGGAAAAACACCTCAGCAATATTTAAGGAGAAATGTCAGGGATGCTCAAAAGGAGCTGACTAAAGAGGTAGCCAGGAACTCATCATCCACATGGGGAACCTTTTGTACCAGAAGATAAATGGAAGACTTCCCAGCAGTTTCAAACTCTGACTGGAATACACAGGGATCAGGGTGGGCTTGGAAGAGGAGGAGGAGGCCAGGAATCAAGGGGCAGTTAAACAACTACACCTGACAGAGGGCACCCTGTCCTACTAAGAAGAGAATAACATCACCCGTCCACCCAGGTAAGACTAATCCGTGTAGTCCTCTTAGGTACAGATGCAGCCGAGGGTAAAATTGTGCCCCTACTACTGAGAGATGTGGAGCACCTAGAAACAGGGACATCCAAAGTAGGGACACCATTTCTGGAAGTCCTCTCTCTAAACCACTAAAAGGTGGGAAGAGAAGTGAACACCCCAGCCCTACCATACAAATTCTAATCTGCCCCCTCCAGGGTCATCCACCTTGCATCAAAACTGACAGGCTACACTGAGAGGGAATTCATAACTCTTATTCGTTTGAATAATGGGAACAGTGGAACACATCCTAGAAGTTCCAGCTCTTGTAAGAGAACAGGGCATCTCAAGAGCTCCTTGTAGTGACAGGCAACAACATGCTCCACCAGGAAACAAAAAAATGACACTCAGCTGTGCCAAGAAGTACCAAGCAGAAAAACAGGTGGTCATCCTTCATCCAGAATGGGAAGGAAAAGAGGAAGGTGTCCTCCAACATGCCCACAGCACACCTCAGCCTGACTGCAATTCCCAACCTCTTAGATAATTGGAGGACTGCAGGATAAAAGTGGCACTAGGCTCAGTGCTACTACATGGAATCCAGACTAAAACTCTCACCCACTGCCAAGGTGCCACACAGGAGAGGAGCAAGAGCCAACTACCAAAGGACTACTGCCTGCCTACCTAAGCAGAAAAGCAAAGATACTCCAAGGGGCAAGGAAAATAAGAAAGGCCAAGACCATCCTGGTTCTGGAAGCTTGGGGAGCTCACAAACTCAGGCAAGGCTGACAGTTTAAAGGGATGGGACAAGCCACACAGTAACCAAGAGGTATCTGCCAAATACAGACGGTTACAGAAGGTTAAGTAGAGAGGAAACTACTGTTCAGCAGCCCAAAGAAGGATTCAATAATAACAGTCTTAAAGGACATTCAATCCATACCCAGAATCCCAGGGACATAAGCCTTAAACAGTTCCTTAAGGATCAAATCATAAGGGTTTAATTTCCATCAAGCTGAGAAAAACTGAACCCCTGGACCACCGGAAGCAGCTTAACACCTCATACTCAATCATCTGCAATAAACTGCAGTCTCCTCCTCCTCCAGGACTTTTATAATCCCTTAGTCGTACCCTTTCACGTCAGCTGCATGTACTATAGGAATGTGGTCTCTGGGAAGTAGTTAAATCCTATGGTTGTTGGCTTCTGATATCAGATGCTGCTATTTGTCCCTTTCTTGGCAAGGTCCGTTAGGCCAGCTGTGAGCTTCAGGTCTTAACTTCATCAGAATAGTAATCAACAACAATTCCCTTTTTCCCATTTTCTACACAAGGTCAGGGTGTTGTGTCACTTGTTGCCATCTCTCTCATCTTTTTCGACACTCATGCCTCACTGTTGCATGTCTTCTCTTACATAATCCATCCACCTCTTTGCTGGATGCCCTCATTTCATCTTGCCTTCTGGGATACGAGAAAATTAACATTCTGTTTACTATTACTAAATATATACAAATAAAATTCTTTATTTCACCTTCATTACACTTAACATGAACACCAGAAATCAAATAATTGTGTTAGATGGACTAATCTCTTAACACTGGAAAAAGGATAATATTCTGATTCATAATGCTTACTCTACAGGATATTAGCTAAATAAATAATAGTACACTTATTTTCCTTTTTATTTTAAACATAAAATGGAAGTGACAGACTGTTGCGAAACCATTTCCTAAGTCAAAAATAAAAATCTTTCTAATAAATTAAATATTCCCAGAGTGTATAACTATTAATTAAGAGCCTTGGTACTATGACCTCATATTTTTTTTTTTTATAATCCGTATCTCTATCCTATATAATAACAGTTTATCAATTCTTCTTGCGAAAATGGGTCTACTCAAGACCAGAAAATTAAAACCAGCAACATTTCCTGCATGGCACTCAAGAGCCCTACAGTTAAGTTAGAGTGACTTTTTAACATTCCTTTCATTCTCCTGTATTAACTTTACCATCTATTTATTTTGTCCTATATACCACTTAGGTGCATCATAGCTGCATTTGATTCTATACACTACCACTTCCATTTGACAATTGAAATACTTTTATAAACACACATCCTTAAAACTGACACTTTACAATATCAGCATCCATTAAATGAATACAACACTACATTTGCCAAATTATACATCCCCACCCTTGTTACTGAAAGCTTGAAAGACGAAAGCTCACCTTAATTTAAAGCACTGCTTTATAAAAATGAAGCATATTTAAAGTATCGTTGAGTTCGCTATCCATTCTCAATATATGACAATTTTTTCTTTACAACATTACCAGAATGTTATGAGAAGGTGGCAAATTTATTTACATACTATATCTTGCACACTGGATAGAGCTGTTGCCTCATAGCAAGACTTTCCTCCGTTTGATTTTCAGCTAGGATGTCTTCTGTGTGGAGTCTGCATGTCCTCCCCGTGTTCATGTGGGTTTCTCTCTGGGTGCCCCGGTTTCCTCCCATATTTCCAGAGAAATGCAGTAGGTGTACTGATTGGAGACACTAAACTGATCACAGGTGTGAGTGTGCATGTGTGAGTGTGGTGCGGAAGAACTACTGTGGCAGGGCTAGCCACCTGGCAGTGTAAACCTTGGCTCTAGATGATTGTCACTGTTGAAGTGACACCCCAAACCCATGTGCAAAAATGGAAAAAAGGAGTTGTAGATGGATGGATGGATGGATGGATGGATCTCGCCAGTCTCAAAAGTCTCACCTTCTATGTCAGAATGCATCTGCTCAAACCCTCTTTACGTTCCTTCTTTTTTTCACCTCCAACCTTTTAGCCACTATTATAGCAATAAACATCTGGGTGTGGGTAATGCTGGATTTACCCATGATTGGTGTGGTTTGGTCACGAGGGTGAAGCCCAAATACCACACTAAAAGCCCAAATACCTCACTAAAAGAATCACAGGCCTAAAGCAGATGCCCTGTGCTTACCGTCTAAAAAAAACTCCAGCTATACTCTGTCACATATAGTCTACTCAGAGACTATCTCTGCTTAATATACAAGGCCATGTCAAACCCAGAGCTGTTGGACAATCTACACTTAAAGAAATCCCAATCCCTCAGAGAGACACGCTCCAGGGATCTAAACCTTGTCATCACAATAAACAAAACATGCTGGAGGGATAGGTTCCTGACCCAGAGACTCCCCAGACTCTGGAATAGACTGCCCATACATGTCAAGCAGAGCGCCTCTTTAAAAGGAATCTTGACGATTGGATGGGAGATAGGAAATTCATCCTGGGGATCACATCAGTTGCCCTGCTAGACAGGGGTCCAGGGAAGTAAATATTGTGGGGCGAAATAGCCAGGGAATTGTTATGACTAGGCTTGTATAGGCCCTAGGGCCGGATAGCCTAATACCAACCTATGAACCAGTATTCTGTGACCCTTCTCCTACTTAATGTAATATTTTTACAAGGATGATCCACCTTAGTGGGGAAGGCGGAACCTCCTTTAAAGGGTTTACCATTTGCCAGTGTTTTTGGCTGGGACACATTTGGCTGATCAAATTACTCTTATCCTAAGGCAGGAAGAGAAATGTTTCAAGACCAGCTCACAGAACGTAACTTGAAGATGACTAACTTTCATTGGAGATGCTAAAATGGTGTGAAGTGCTTTAATTCTTTTCTCCAGATATAAATTAAATGTCTCATACCCAGAAGACTAACATCCCAATTCTGTTTAAGCACATGAGACTAGTAATGGCAGTGGCACTAACTCCAGGATCGCACTACAGTGGTGAAAAGGGCATATATGTTTTATTTGCACAACAGTACTTACATTCACTGAAATGTGATTCAGTGAAATGAGTTTTCAATTATTTGAACTTTCAGCGATTTGGTGTGTGTGTGCTTCGAAATTCAGTGAAATGAGTTTTCAGTGAATCAAAGTAGACTATATATATATATATATATATGGTCTGTGAAGATATTAAAAAGAAGGGATCTTAGGACTGATCCTTGCGGCATGCCTAAGGAGGTTGAGAGTGGGGGGATAGAGTTATGCCATTTGATGGATTGTTGGCAGTTATCTAAATAGCTTTTAAACCAGAGTACGGAGGGGTTGTTAGGGTTGAGTTCAGAGAGACAAGATAGTAGTTTATTATGTGATACTGTGTCAAATGCCTTGGATAAATCTAGGAAAGTAGCTGAGACTAACTTACTTAGATTTCTGTGGGAGTTTATAGTATTGGTGAATTTGAGTAGGGCAGTGGTACTGTGGGATAGGCGAAATCCGTGTTGGGTTGAGGAGAAAAGGATGTTGGTGAGGAGACAGGAGAGGAACTGGTGACGAATACATCTTTCTAGGATCTTATAGAGGGGTGAGAGAATTGCAATTGGTCTAGGGAGGGGCCACCTTTGCGGAGTGGTATGATGCATGAGGTTTTCCACAGGAAAAAGGAGGTTCCTTCCCTCTGCACTACTCACATGCAGTTGGCGAAGGTTAGTACAGCTGTGTAAAATCTCACCATAACAGTAGATGTCCCTCTCTTCACTGTGCAGTATTCTTAACCTTAGGGACCTCCTGCCAAGGAAAGCTCAATGTACAGCCAAGTACACTAAAGCCTTTAGAACTTGAATGTGCTGAACGTCACACGTATGCTCCCCATACAGGACATAGACAATAAAGGTGACGTACAGCTGCAAACACCCAGAACTGAATTTCTCCAATACAAAACATTCTCCTTAAGACAAAGGGCAGCCAAATCAAAGCCCAAAAGGAAAAACGGGAATGAAAGAAGGAACTGAATACTGCAACAATAAGCAGAAGGGCATCTGCTGTTATGACAAGATTTACACAACTGTTCTATGTACTTCTATATCAATGTTGCAGTATTTTTAACCTTAGGAAGACTACAAAAGCTCAAGAAAAGGAGTGGGAGGTGGAAGGTTGAGGAGACCCCTCAACAAACTCATGCAGGATGGCTCTATCAAAACCTGCTCTGGGCCTAGAAACCATATCCAGTTTATATTGCTTAGTAAAGGTATGTACTGAAGACCAAGTAGCAGCTTCAAGAATGGAATTGGTGTTTAAAGGGGCAACAGCCCTAGTGAAATGAGCTCCAACAGAAGTAGACAGACACTTGCCATGAAAAGAAACAATCTTTGATACCCAGGGGGAGATGAGCTTGCTTAGAAACAGCCAATCCCGATGTATTAAAAAAAAAACAAAAAACAAAAAAAACTTGTCATACTTATGAATGGCCTTAGTTTTATCCAGATAGTACCAGAGCTGCCTGTGCAAATCCAAGGTATGCAGGACCCTCTCACTAGCAGACTGACATGAAGGCAAAAAGGCAGGGAGTTGTACTGTCTTGATTCAAGGACAAGTCAAAAAAAAAAAAAATTATTACTTATATACTTGTAAGAATTGTCTTTTTTATATTGATCTGTCATAACTTCTATATTAATTATTATTTTTTTTTCTTGGAGCTTTTCTCCCCGGGCCTCTACTGAAAATGGACATGTATCCAGTTAGACTAGCCCAGTCAACAAATGTAAAATAAAATACATAAATAAAATAACCTTGGGCATAAGAGGAGGATTATTAAGAAGGAACACCCTTGACCCTGTGAAAAACCAAAAGGAGGAATGGCCATAGGGGCGGGCCTGAAGCTCAGAAACCCTTCAAGCAGAAGTAAGAGCAAGCAATATGATAGTCTCCCATGTACAGTGTTGCAAAGAAGCTGAAACTACAGGCTCAAAAGGAGCCTGGGAGAATTTGTTCCAAAACAAAATTAAACCCCTGAGAAAGAATAGGCTTTCTTGGGGGGCCTAAGACACAGGAAGCAGTTAAACTGTTTAACCTCAAAACAAGGAGCTAAAGGATGATTCAAGGTTAGACAGGTATAAATAGATGACAAATGGGCTTTTACAGAATAATTGGCCAAACCAGGCTGCAGCAACTCACACAAATAGGAGAGAACCAGAGGGACCACCACTGAAAAAGAGTTCTGCTTACGAGCATGGCACCGACAGAAAATCTTTTCCATTTGGACATATAAGACTTTCTGGTTGCAGGTTTAGTTGCCTCTTGTAAAACCCTCAGCACATCCTCAGAGAAAAAGGTGCCTAAAAGGAATCAAAACCCTATCACTTACAGTGTCAGTTGAAGACTGGACAAATGAGGATAAGTGACCCCTTGACCTGCATGAGGAAGTCGAACTGGTGAGGTAACTTGTGGCAAATACTTGTGGCCAGATGCATTAAGAGGAGAACTAAGGCTGCCTTGGCCAAGAGTAAGTCACTGGCAAGATTTTTGGTGAGTCTAACTGAATCTTCTGCAGGAGTCTAGGAAGCAGAGGAAGGCATAGATAAACATCTCCTTCAAAGAAGAAGAAAGGGCATCTGTCTTCCACACCAGATGGCATGGCACTTAAATAGAACAGAGAAAGCTGTCTGTTTAGAGGGGAGGCAAAAAGATCTACCTGAGGAATACCCCACTGATGAGCTATGCCCAGAAACACATTTCTTTGAAGCATCCATTCATGATTCTTTGTTTTGGACCAGCTCAAGGAGCTGCCACTATATTATGCTCTGAAGGAATAAACATTGCCTGAAGAGTTAACTGACAAATGATAGCCAGATCCCAGGCCTGAACAGCCATCCTTCAAAGAAGGCAAAACTTTATGCCCCCCCCCCCACATTTGCTGACATACATCATCACTGGTGTTGTCTGTGTCAACCCTCAGGGAACCTGGAGAAAACATGGGGTGAAAAGCTTGAAGGGACAGAATCAGAGCTCTTATCTCTGATGATGGCATGATCTGACTTCTGATGTGATGGGCATTGACCTTGGACTTTTAGGTGACCCACAAGAAGCACCCCACCTCAAGTCTGAGGCATCTGTGAACAGTTCTTCAGAAGGAACCAGAGGCTGAAAGGGGAGGCCTGGCTTGAGGGTAAGTTGCTGAATTCACCACTCAAAACTCCCTCGAGACAAGGAAGGAGAAATGGTCTGAAATCCAGAGGATGGCAATGTTGAAGCCAAATTGACTTGAGGTACTACTGAAGCTTCTGTATATGCAATTTGGCAGTAGGGAAAAAATGGAATAGAAGAGGCCATGAATCCTAGGGCCCAAAGAAACTCTCTAGCTGGAATTGCAGGCACAGGAAGAAGAGACTGAAAGAATACTGTCAAGGACAAAGCCTTTGGAGGTGGAAGAGAAGCAAACACTGGCACTGTCTGAATCCTGCAGCTCAGAAGCCCAGACAGACATGATGCAGAGAGGGAGTCAGGACAGACTTTTCAAAGTTGATAATGAACCCCAGAGTTTGAAGGAGAGATATGAAGTCCTGAGCCTGTAACAGGCAACTGAGAGAAGGAGTCTGAATCAACAGGTTGTATAAGGAAAAATCTGAATGCCTTGGAGCCTTCAAAAGGCAATAACAGGAGGAAGACATTTTGTGAATACTCTTGGGGCAGTAAAGAGCCACAGGGCAAAGCAGAGAATTAAAAATCAGAGGAAGAAACAGAGAAACATAAAAACTTCCTGGAGAGAAAGTGAACAGGAATATGAAAGTAAGCGTTCTTCAGATCCAAGAACACCAGAAAAACCTGGGGCAGCAACAGAGGAAACAGCATTTGAAGAGAAACCATCTGAAAAGAAGGAACCCTGAGAAAGGTGTTAAGCAAGGAGAGATCCAGAATAGGTCAAGTGCCCTTCTTTTGAGGAACCAGGAACATTCTGGAGTAAAAAAAAAAAAATTCCTACTTGGTAAGGAGGAACCAGCTGAATAGTTCCCTGCTCCACCAGGGACTGAAGAATGTCTGAGAATAGAGGAAGCCATTCTACAGGAGGTTGAGGAATCTCTGAAAAAGTAGGGACAGACTTCTCCCCCACAAAGTAACCCAGAAGGATAATGGACAAAACCCAAGAATGCCAGTTTAAAAGACAGAGGGAGAAGCCAAAGGAACCTAGCCAAGGGCTGGGGAAGACAAAATGTCAAGAGAAACAGGCTTGTCAGAAAGAGAATGCTTCTGAGACACAGGAGCCAGAGAAGACTTTGGAGGAGGAGTTCGCCTACCAACCTTCCTGCCTTTAGTGGCTTGACAAGGCTGCCTGCAAACAAAAGCAGACCTAGTAGGATAATTCCTCTGGTACTTAGGGACAGAGGATACAAAAATATGTTTAAGGTCCTGCAAAGCTTTACCTTTTTCTTGAAGGGACATAGCAGCAGCAGCAGCAGTCCCAAAGAGAATCCAGCAACTTAACCTTAATGTTTTCAGGTAAAGACTGCAGAATGAATCCACGAGTAAAGCCTCATGACAGACACATAGGCAGCTACTCTGAAAGAGGTATCAACAGCATTGTAGTTGCACTTGACAGAGTGGGGAGCCACCTTAGAGATAAAACCCAAAATTGAAAAAGCAGAAGACTTCCATTCAGAATAAGGGAGGTGAGAAATAACTTAACAAGCCAGGGCAATAAAGACCAGAGCATATCTGGTTATGTGGGTCTGGGTAATTAATGGCCCTAAAGGGCAAAGTAGAAGCAGCACAGACCTTCTTTCCAACCTTCTCCATTGCCCTACTACCTTTATCCAAAGGCAAAAGCTTAGAAAAGGGCAAAAACTTAAAATGCTAGTCAGAGGAGACCGACACTAAAGCATGGTCAGCAGATGGACACAAACAGGAACTGATAATCCTCAGAACCTTGTAGAACCTGTTAGGTTACTCTGGAGCAGGGGGCTGAGAATCAGGAGTCTTAGAGGCAACCATAAAGGTATCTAACAAAGCAGCCAACACGGGCAGTACTGCAGAAGGTTTAAGAGTGTTCACCTGCAGTAGCTCATAACACCTCTTCTGGATACAAGACACCTGAAAAGCGCCCACTTAAAAAAATATTCCATCATTTGGTTTACTGTGTCCACAAAAACAACTCCTCCAAAGGAGACTCAGGGCTAATGGACTCCTCTTCATTAGAGTCAGAAGCCACAGAAGAATCCATTTGGGAAAAGTAAGACCAGGACCCTTCATCAGACTCAGAATCCTCATCTAAGAAATCAGGTTCCTTAGGCCTTTTGGAAGGAGTAGAAATCCAAGCAGAAGTAAGGACAGAAACTCTTTGGGGAGCTTTCAGGGCCATTAAGACATTAAATAGCCATGAGTAAACTCCTGCCATTCCCACTGAAAGTCCTTAGGGTATACAGAAGAATGTTTAGCCTCCTGTTATTTCCTCATTGGGACATCAGCCTTAAACACAGGAGGTTCCAAACCCTGACAAGATTCAACAGTACCCAGAACTTCTTCCCTGATCAAAATCTGCGAAATCTCCCTCCAAGATAATAAGCAGTGGTTCCCCCTTGACATTTGGAGCATATGCTTGCAAAGTCTCAGAGGATGTGTGAAAGCAAAGATCCATAGTAGCCTCTGATGGGGTCACAGCACAGGAATCAGAAGTCAACACCGGATGGTCTACAGAGCTATCACTGGCTTCTAGAGAGACAGATGGTGGAGGCTGGATAGCCAAATATTCTGGCTGAGATTTATTGGCCTCCTTCTTACTTAACTGCAGTACCTCAGGTTAATTGTTTCCACCATGCTAGCCCAGCCTAACTGCTTAAGCCTCTGGTTTTCTAGACAGATGGTCATGCAAGACAACTGGCTTCTAAGAGTCTGAGGCTAAATGACTTACAAATAATACAGGAGGTATGGTCATGGGGAGCACTTAAAAAAAGAAGACACTGTTCATGATGATACTTCTAGGGAATCTGCCTCCCACGCTGACATTTTTGCCTTCTAAATAGTATGAAGCATGACCTATCAGGGCCTCTGGAATTACTATTTAACTGTAGCCTCCAAACAGGCTTTGTGCCTCATGAAAGGAGAAAGACAACAGTCAACCCTCTGCACAAAGGTGGGCCATCTGCAAACCCTGGAAACTACAGACCCAGAAATCTCACTAGTCTTATATGTAAAGCCATGGAAAGAATTATCATGGACATGATCAACAGAGGTACAGTAAACCACCAAACACTAGACCCAACCCAGATTGATTTCGTCAAGTGCAAATCAGGCCTGCTCAAACTGGTAGACTTCCTTGAGAAGATCAACAAAGCAACGGATGAGGGCAAAATTGTTCATACTGCCTACCTTGACCTGGCAAAGGCCTTTGACAAAATACCCCACTTGTGCATTGTTGACAAACTCAGGAGGTTAGGCACAAACCTGTATGTCACCTGGTGGATAGCCAACTGGCTCACAGATAGGACCCAAGAAGTTAGAACTGGGGAATCCACCTCTACAAAGAGGCCAGTCACAAGTGGAGTCCCTCAAGGATCAGTCCTTGGACCACTCCTTTTTGGCATTTACTTCTCAGAAGTAAAGGCCAATGTCTGTGGTCTCTGGCTGACTAAATTTGCAGATGATTGCAAATTAGAAGGTGTCAATGAATCTTGCAAATTAGGAGCTGTCAATGAATCTCACACTGACACAACCAGGAGGGGCTGACACAGACAGACAACTGGTGTCAGAGCCGCGGACTAAAACTAAATGCCAAGAAATGCATAATAGTATCCTTTGGGAAGTTATCCATCCCTGGTAACTATTATATTGACAACACACCCCTCAGACTTGACCCAGTAGTCTGGAACTTAGGGACACATACACACAGATAGTAATCTAGCCTTTGACCATCACATGTCTACAGTGGTGAGGAAATCATTCTATGTTGCGCATCTTATAAACAAAGGTATGGCATCTAAGTTCAACAAAATTCATCAGACCCATCATTGAGTACAAAGACCCCTTTGGTACATACCTAACCAGGTATATCTAATAACTGGAACACCCACAGAGGTTCCTCAGTAAAAGAATACAGGGTGTAAAATAAAATGTCCTATGCAGACCGCCTCAAGGCCCTATCCCTGTATTCAGTCTCCTACAGGCTTTTGAGCGGAGATCTATGCCTGGCATACAAGGCATTGTCAGACCCACTCTGATGGACCTCCTGCATATTCACAAAACAAAAAGCACCAGAATTACCCATTCTAAAGACTTAAACTTTGCCTGTGATATAAATAGAACCTGCCGGATAGATAGGTAAGTGCCCCGGAGACTACCCTGTCTATGGAAGCAGAGTTCCTCCCCAACCCAATTCAATTGTAACTTGGACATTGGATGGGAAATGGGAAATTCATCCCTGGTTTGGCACCTATGTCTCTAACAGACACAGGTAACATGTAAATGGTTCATCCCCCAAGGCCCATGCTTGCACTTATCAAAAGTATCATAACTTTTCAGAGATTTGGGATGCATGGCTAGGCTTAAAAAGGCCCTTGTAGTCGTTAACCTAGTAAACACCTATGCACCTATTTACCCTTTTTGGATGACATGAACTCCAGGCAATTAAAGGAAAACAAGCGCAATAATAAAAAGAAAAAAAATGGACCCCCAACAGGGCACTTATCTGATGGCTAGGTACTCAGCACAGCAAAAGGTGTTTAGACTAATGAATAATGGGGTTCGGACTGGCAGCAAAGTAGTTCTGGGCATCTGCATCCATGTCACCTTTATGCCCTATGTCCTGTATGGGGAGCAAAAGTGTGATGTATGGCATATTCATAGCGTATTCAAGATCTAAAGGCTTTGGTATACTGGCTGGATGTTTAGCTATCCTTGGCATGAGATCCTTAAGGTTAAGAATATTGCAACAGTGACACAGGAGGACATCATGAGCTCCCTGTCATACTGCTGCCCTTCCTCCCTCCCAGAAGCTTCATGTAGGTGCTTCCTTTCCTTCATTTCTAATTACTTCTCCCTCTTTTGTGTCTCATGCTCTTTCATTCACTCATCTGGCTTGGCCTATAGCCATCTCTCCTCAAATTCTGGTCTCATTAGCTGCATTTTAAGACCATCCAAGAATAAACTGGGTGGTCGCTTAGATGGCATGCTGCATACCCTGTCAATGTGTCTCAATGTCCAATGGATTGAACTTCAACTGCACACACAGCCCCTATTAAGTCATCTTTATTTAACGGAATATGTGGGAGTCCTTCTGAGTTGCACTTTTTAACCATCTGCATCACCAACCTTTCTGGAGCATTCCCAGTCCCTCTTTCTCAATGTCCTTACTGTTCTAATTAAAACAAATGCTGCGCAGTGTATACTGCTATACAGTTTACCTTATGGCTTGAAGTGGACACACTTTTTGGCATCAAGACTGTTCTGCAGGCTAAAAAAGTTAAGTATACGATATATCCAAACTCATGCAAACCAAATATGCGATGAACAAGAGATAGGGAATCCCATAACTGACACAAAATATGTCAATAGCAGAGGTATGGGTCTTAAAACCTACACCACTCTTACCAATTTAAGTGACTGAAGGCTAGGCTTTGATTCCAACTGCTGCAACCAAGTATGTGCCAGTTGGGAGTAACAAATCATGTTACTGCCAACTAAATATTTAATGAACAGAGGTATGGGCCTTTAAAATCTACACCACATTAACAAAAGTGATGGAAAGGGGAGGTGTGTGTAAGTAAACTTACCATAACAGTAGAAATTCAATTAGATCATTATTGCAGTAGCATAGCGCTACATGAGATGCATCTGGCCAGTATACAAAAGCTTTTGGGTGCCTTCCACATGCACTGTGCATTGAAGGAAGCTTGTGAACACGCTGGCATAAAGCATATGTATGGGTGCTAAAGTTCAGAGCTCTCTTGCCTCTCTTTATAAAGGGAGGCTGAAATATGAAAACAACCTGATCAAGTTGCAAATTTGGACTTTTGTGTGTTATGTGAAAGAGGAACAGGTATAAAGGGAATCCCATCATGACAAAAAATATAAATCCAGAGAGGGAGAATGAACACCACAATGAATAGCAGGACATGGAGGTTGCAGTAACCTGAGCAACTAGTATTACAGTAAGTTTACTTACCAAACTGTACCATGTTCTGTCATTAGATCACTGTTGCAGTAGAACATAGCTATACAAGATGATTGCCAAAGCCTATATAGCCAGAGAGGAGGACAAAGGGTCAGAATCTAGGAGTACCTGTATAATTGATCTAGCAAAGACTACTTCAGCCTCAAAAAATAAGCCAATCTTGTAATATCTGGTGAAGGTGTGAACAGAGAGCATCCACTTTCTAAAATGCCTTAGATATTTCCTAGTGGTCTGGAAGGATGAGTTTTAGCCTTCTGAGGGAGGGAACTTACCATGGTGAGAATGAACAGAATGGGCTGACCATTTAGAAATTGCTTTTATACAAATTTTCTTTCCATAAAAAAGAAATGAACTGATCCAAAGTTCTAAATTCTTTTGTTCTGTCAATGTAGTATCAAGAGTTTTTATTTAGTTTATTGTTGTTTATTTATTTAACATTTGTTTACTGGGAAAGTCCGACTTGGAATGAAGCCAATTTTCAGCGGAGGCCCAGGGAGAAATGCTCTAGATGCATGTCTTTGAATTGTTGGAGGAAACTGGAGCACCCAGAGGAAACCCACACGAACGCATGGGAGGACATGCAGACTCCACACAGAAGGCACCTCAGCAGAGAATCAAAGCGAACATCTTGCTGTGAGGCAACAATGCTACCATTACACCACTGTGCCGACCAATGTCGGTGGACATCCAAAGTAGGGTCCTCTCTCATTTTTTGGTTAAGGAAAGAACACAGCAAGATAAAAACATTGAATTTAAAGTAAATGTTGAGACTACTTTAGGCAGAAAGGCAGGATTAGTTCTTAAAGTTGCCCTTATCATCCACCATTTTTCCCCATTTTCTATATGGGGTCAGGGTGTCACTTCAACTGTTACCATATATATCTCGATTCAGTGCAACTCTTCTACCTTCTTCAACAGCCATACCCTTCACATCTCCAAAATTATAAACAACTTTGAAACCCTACCAAAAAACAAATTAACAAAGATAAACAATTTTTTTTACAATAAGGCCCAAACCAATCTCCATTCAAACCCAAAACAATTTTGGAGTCCCATCAATAAATTTATTTACCCAGGTAACCCTGCAACTCCTAACTCCTACCCTAAGCTTACTCATCAAGAAACTGCCACCATTCTCAACAATTATTTTATTGACTATCCAAAAACTCACTCATACAGGCCAGAATCCTAACCCACCTGCCTCTTCTCCTACTCATACCAATAAAACCCTCTTTTCACTGAAACCAGTCCCCGCCTCCTACATTAAATCACTCTTGCTTAAGCTAAAACCATGTTCTCCCTCTAATGACAAAACCCCTCCCCTCTTCCTCAAGCTTGCTGCATATTCTACAGCCTATGCCATCTCAATTCTAGTAAATAGATAAATTCAAGAAGCCACCATCCCTGACATCTGGAAGTCATTCTATACTATACTTCTAAACAAAGGAGGAAACTCCACTGACCCTTTCCAGTTTTAGACCCATAGCCATTCTCTCCCCTCTCTCTAAAATACTTGAAAAATGTATACTCTCTCAACCTACTTAGCCAAAAAAAAAACTTTTGACTGCTACCAAACATGGATTTTGGCCAAACCACAGTACTGCTACCACTCTCCTATCCTTTACTCATATTGCAGCAGAGGCCAGACACAAAAACAATTAATATCCTGTCTCTTCCCTGATCTCTATAAGGCCTTTGATACAGTACCTCACTCTAAACTTCTATCAAAACTCTCAGATCTCAACCTCTCACCCTTCAATGTTGTTCTGCTCCTATCTCACCAACAGACTACAGTCTGTCAGATGGCTCGTATCCTGCTCCCCCTTTCCTACCTATCCAATCAGGAGTCCCCCAGGGCTTTATACTGGAGCCACTTCTGTTCAATATCTTTACCAACAATCTCCAGACATCCTGCAGCCACTCCTCTCTCCCCCTCTCTATCATCATCTCTCATCTGCACACACTTACCCAAAATTAATTTCTCTCCATTGAATGACAGCTTACTGAAAACCAACTCATCTTTTATCCAAACAAAACTAAGCTCCTACGCTTCCTTCCTAGATCTCGGTCCCATCTCAGATCCACATTCATCATCTCATCACTTGCCACCCACCAAATCAGAACCTCACGCTCAGCTTCTTGGTGCCATAATTGACTGCCAATTAAAATTTGCCCTGCACATCCAACAGTGTATCAAAAACACCAAAAACTAGGACTATTCTATAAAAATAAAAAAAATCCTTACATCAGACTCTAAACTTACTCTGGCTCAGGGATTTCTACTACCTTCCCTACTGTGTGCTGCTCCTGTCTTCACTAACATACAATCTATATTACTCACCAAGTTTTAACAAACTCACAATAAAAATTGCTAGGTTCGCCACCAACCAACCTTACAACTCACACCCCTGTGTCTTGCACTAAAACTGTTTTGGTTAAACTCCCCCAACAACTTCTACTTTTCTCAGCTACATATCACACACACTATATTCTACACAGCTCCGACCAACATCTCCTTGATCACTATAAACTCAAAAAAAAAATTGGGAAATTCTTATACAAGCACTCAGTGTCCCTTGCCTGGAACAAACTACCATCCAATATAAGAAACATCGCACAAGTAAACCACTGCAAAAATCAGCTAAAACACTACTTATTAAATTCCTGGTCCTGCCCCTGCCAAGACCCTACTTAATCTCTTCCCCATCCCCTTTAACTTTTACACACAACTCTCAGTCTCTATACAGCTTTTACTCTTCAGATGCTATTTCCAGCATTTGGTAATCTTATCCCCTACTTCAGTCCCTAATTGTCTTTTTTTTTACAGTTATAATCTATTTATATTGTATATAACAATGGCAATTCGCTTAAGAACTATATTATGCACTCTCTCATATGGAAGTGTGTTACTATGCTTGAAATAACATCTGCATATGTACTATCAATTTTTTTTTCTTTATTAAAATTTGTGGTGGTGGTGCAGCGGTAGCATTGTCACCTCACAGTAAGACACTGTCCGGTTCGATTCTCAGCTTGAGCGTCTTCTGCGTGGAGACGTGTGTGAATGGGCGTACCTTCATTGAAGGTTGTGCGTCAGGCCTGGCAAGCCGGTACGTAAAAATCAACTGCCAATCATTACCGGACTGGAGTTCTGCTGTGGCGATCCCTAACCGGGAAAAGCCAAAAGACACAAACAAACAAATTAAAATTTGTTAAACTCAATTGCTGGCTCATTTTGTTTGTACTGAATATCAAAATGTATGTTAATTATTGTTTGTATTCACACTGAAGCATTTCTCCTCAGGTCTCCACTTAAAATGGGCCTCTGGCTCAGTTGGACCAACCTAGTTAACAAATGTCAAATAAAAAATAAATACATTAATTAATTAAAGTCATGCATGACTGCAACAGATGATCTCTCTCACAATCTATCTTTTTTGCCAGATGCCCTAGTTTCCTCTTGCTTTTTTCCTCTCTGTTCCAAATCATCAGCTTTGTCTTCTGCTTTCTTGCACATGTGCCCAAACCACTGTAATATATTGTTTTTGACCTTCTCTGCAACTAGAGCTACTTAGGCTTCGCTCTAGTGTCTTCATTTGTTTGTTTGCCCCACAGTAAGCATCCTGCCACACCCACAATCTCAGTCACTTCATTTACATCACCTGTAGTTTCCTCAGCTCCTCTTCCCAGATGCTTGAAAATGTCAACCTGTCTCACTATTTGCCCTTCTACTTCAAACTTTAGCTTCTTTTGATTTATCACCATTAGCTGCCATGACAACTCTCTTATTTGCACTCTGGTTCGTCCTGTATGCCTTCAGTTTTGCATTCCATTCCCTAATTATTTGCTGAAGTTCTTGTTCAGAATCTGCTTGTAATGCCACATCATCTGCGTACAACAACTTTACTTGATTTGTCACCACCAACTTGTTTGCTAATGTAGTTTGTCAACAGTAACAGCAGCAGTGTGCTCAAAGATGAGTGCACCCACAACCACTGAGGGCCCCCCTGCGAGACTGAACACTGTCCATACTATCTCACTGGGTCCTTACACATATGCCTGCACTAATTCTACCAATACTTCCGGGACTTCAGACTATCATAGGACTGCCCAAATCAGCTTTCCTGGGACCTTGTAATATGCCTTCTCCAAGTGTAGGAATGCCCATCTGTTTTGTTTCCTCACTTCTAACTTCTTCTCAACTACCTGTCTCTCTGCAAATGTCAAGTCAGTTGTGCTGCAGCCTAATTTCAATACAAACTGCTCATCTCCCATCTTGCTTTCTACCACTCTGCATACTCATTTATCAATCTCCCTTCTCCAGCATGTTTATGCAATGTGACATGAGTTTGATATCTCTGTCCTGATAAGAATTGTGAAAGCCACCTTTTTTCTTGAATACTGGCACTAGAATGCTTACCCTCCAGTCATCTGTTATGTGCCTTTCTCTACATATCGCTATGAGTACTCTCTGGCAACATCTCTCCTAGCTGACTCAACCAACATCCTGAGCCTCTCTACCATGACCCTCATCTGAGCTTGCTGCTTTCCCTGACTTCATTTTCCTTAGCGTTGTTTTTACTTCTTCTGGGATGGGCTCTTCTTCCTATTTCGTTGTAGGCAGTATTTGGGGCAGTACAGCTTTTGTGAAATGTTCTTCATTCAGAAGCTGCTGGAAGTATCATTCTCTGCCTTTGACGTCCTGTGAGCTGGTGAACAGATTGTTGCTAGCCTCACTTATGAAGGGTGTCTGATGACTATTTTTTAAGTTTATACCCTGTCACTATGAAATATGAGGAAGAGTAGAGTCACCACCAAAGCTTGTAACTCAGATATTCACTTAGCCAAAGTGAGAGCAATGAATAAGGCAGCGTGTGTTCCATGTCATGAGATTCACCTCAGCTTAATGAGATGGTTCAAAAGGTGGTACAGTAAGTTTCTTCTACAACATAGTTCAGATCCAAAGGAGGAGCCACCCATTTTTGAGATAGAGGAATGTGCAATACCTACTCCAAAAAAAGTTTTATCTGAAATAAGGAAGAAGAGGAATATCTAAATCCATAAAGGCAGAAGTGGCCAAAAGATGAATTTTAGTAGATGGATATGAAAGGCCTGATTTGAACAATTTAAACAGAAAGCCAAGAGCTAAAGTGGCCTCTACCTTGCATAGGTCGTGATTCTTCTTGTGAGAGCCACTAGGATCTCTCTTCCATTTGGCTGAATAGGATTCCCTAGTAGCAGGTCTTCTAGACTTCTTTAATACCTGCTCCATGTAATCTACGAAATGATGCCTAAGTGGGATCAAAACTCTATCATCCAAGCAGTCAAATTAAGGTATTGCAGGTTGGGGTGGATCAGTGATTACTTGCCCTTTATGACTAGATTTGGTCTCTGGGCAATGACTGAGGTTAATTGTCCTTGGCAAACTTCATGTGAATGGTGAAGCATGGACCAAAAGGGAGTTACCCAAATAATTTTTGTAGTGTGTGTTTGAATCTTTAAAATTACTATATTTATCAGAGGAAGTGAGTTGAAGAACATTCCATTTGTAGGAAGGAAAAGGTATATGTCTTCCAGGTTTTTCTGCAGGGCATCCTGAAACACAACCTTTTACCGTCTGTTGTGAATAGAGGCAGACAGGTCTATATGTGGAGTTTTCCACAAATGGATATCTCCAGAAGACCTCAGTGTGTAACATCCACTCGGAGGTGGGGCAGCTATCCTGGATCTGCTCAACATGTCTGCCTCAGACTTCTGCTCTGATGTAAAGCAAGTAGCTTGAAGGGATGCATTGTGCTGAGTTGTAATTTCTCAAGTTATCATGGCTAGTCTGCACAGTAGGCAAGATCTGGATGCCTCTTGTTTATGTACTACATCATAATGGTGTTGTATGTGATTACCAACAGAGGTCCGGGAGTCCACAAATGTTTCAATGTGTTTAATGCATTTATTAAAGCCATAATTTATTTGATATTTCTATGTTCTTTGTCTTGAGACAATGGTCCCAATTCCTTTGCACTTTGAATCCCTTGGATACTGCAACCCCAATGCAAAGTATGATGCATTCTTGGTTACAGAGTGAGAAGGGGATTGGGGCCATTGGAATATCTGGATTCAGTAGTCTGCTCTGCCTACCATAAATGTTCCTTTCTGACAAAGTTTAGCTCTGGGACTGGAAATGATAGATAATGCTGGTGCTGAATTCACAGTCTTGAAAAGCCACTGTACTTTCCTCATGTGTGGTCTGGCAATTGTCAAAATCATCCCTACAAGCAGTTTCAGAGGAGTCAAAAGAAGGTGACTAATCAGGATAGCAGAAGCCATACTTCACAGAATCCTAACAGGATATGTACCCAAAGAGTGGTGTACAGCAACAGTGGTTCCTCTCCACAAAGGTGGTGCCTCAACGGATCCTGGAAACTATCGCCCCATAAGCCTGACTAGCTTGGTCTGCAAAGCTATGGAAAGGATCATCATGGACCTCATAAATAAAGATATTGGGGACCTACAGACACTGGATCCTACCCAGTTTGGCTTTGTTAAGGGCAGATCCTGCCTCTTAAACCTGGTCAATTTCTTTGAAACAGTCACCAAGGCCATTGACGAGGGGAAGGTGGTCCACACAGCCTACCTGGACCTCGCAAAAGCCTTCGATACAATACCCCACTCGGGCATTATAGATAAGCTCACCAGCTTAAATATAAACCCCTATGTCACTAGATGGGTTGCAAACTGGCTCAAGGACAGAACCCACATGGTTAGAATTGCTGGAGCCATGTCAGACTCCAAACCAGTTACAAGTGGTGTCCCACAAGGCTCAGTCCTGGGACCTCTCTTGTTCGGTATATATTTCTCGGAGGTACAGGCCAACATGGAAGGACTGTGGCTGACCAAGTTCGCAAATGACTGCAAACTGGGCGCCATAATCAACTCTCCAGCCGACATAAACATCCTCCAAAAGGGCCTCATAGAAACAGACAACTGGTGCCAGAGCCATGGCCTCAAGCTAAATGCCAAAAAGTGTATAGTCATCCCCTTTGGCAAAAACAGAGCCCACAAATTACCACATAGGTGGTAATCCATTAAGTACGGAAGTAGTAATTAGGGACCTGGGGACCCAAGTTGATAGCAATCTCTCATTTGACAACCACGTGGCCAAAGTGGTTAGAAAAACATTTTATATAGCCCACCTAATCATGAAGGGATTCACATCTAGATCAGGGGAGGTCATCGTGCCTCTTTACTCATTCCTCATCAGGCCCATAATTGAGTACAATGCCCCTTTTTGGGATGTACCTTACCAGACACCTGCAGCAACTGGAAAGACCCCAAAAGTACCTCACCAAGAGGATCAAAGGGCTCAAACAGATGCCATATGCTGCCCGGTTAAAGAAACTCCAGCTCTACTCAGTGGCATACCGCCTGCTCAGAGGCGATCTGTGCCTGATGTATAAAGCCATGTCCAACCCGGAATTAATGGACATGCTGCACCTCAGAAAATCCAAATCCCATCGAGCCACGTGCTCGAGAGACTTGAAACTCAGCACTGAAATAAATAGGACATGCTGGAGGGACAGATTCATAACCCAGAGGCTCCCTTCACTCTGGAATAAAATCCCAGTCCAGGTTAGGCAGAGTCCCTCACTGACTCTCTTCAAGAGGAATCTTGATGAGTGGATGGGAGATCGTAGGTTTACCCCGGGTATCACTTCTGTGTCACTGTTAGACAGAGGCACAGTATACTAACCTCGAAAAAGGGCATAGCAAAATTAATTTAAAATGGGTGGCGAAAGCCAAACACACTCTGGCTAGGCTTATAAATGTCCTAGGGCAGATAGCCTAGTATGAACCTATGAACCTATAATCCCTTCAAGTAGTCCGTGTTTGTTGAGAAAACGGTAGGAACTGCAGATGGTAAAACAAGTCCTCTGTTGGCTGATAAGCTGCCATTAGGGTTGTATTTAGTGGCTATCCTAGAAACGTTAGCCTCTGAGAAAGGTGAAGAGGTGACTTCTCCAGACTAAGAAAACCTAGATTTTGAAACAGATTTTTTTTTACATAAAAAGTAGAGCTTCTTGACATTTTTGAAACAAATTCTGCAAATACAAGGCAATCATCCAAGTAGGGAAATGTGTGAATTCCCTGTAGTCTGCAAAAAACAAATACTGGAGCTATAAATTTTCTCAACACCCTTAGAGCTGTGGAAAGCCCAAAAGAGTAAAGATAAGAACTGAAAACCTGATGCAGAAAATGAATGTGAATCATCTGAAGTTTCTGGGAAGGGGTAAATTATGACAGGTGCTTTAACATCCACAGTCACCATAAAGCATGTTGTAGGGATTTGGTGTGGGGCAGTCTCTGCAGGGTGAGCATTTTAAATTTTGGATCTTTTACAAAGATACTGAGAAAAGACAGGACCAGAACAGGTCTCCAGGTTCCTTCATTTTGTGTACCAGGAATATCCTTAAATAAAATACTTTGCCTTGTTCAGATTTTGGAATTGGTTATACAATTCCATGAGAAAGAATATGGGATGGAATGTGAGGAAAAGTACAGTTTTGTACCTACCATAAATGTAGATGTTCGAGGATCCACATTGCTGCAGTCCTAACTATTGGGTAGTCCGCTGTCCAGTCGGCCCGAATACCAAAGTATATGGCTGACGTCGGTCAGGGCGCATTAGACTGACGTCAGTACGTCAGGGTACTAATGCGCATGACCGACGTCATATCCTCAGTCTTTTCTTGCCCCAGATGTCAGAAGACGCTGAAAAGATAAGGCCAAAACCAAAAACTCCAAACATACCTGCACCAAAAATATGTACAATATATACAAAATTACCAGAATATAACCTCACCTACACAACCACCCCTAAACACAGAGGGGAAGGAGGGAGGGTAAATTGGACTGCAGCAATGTGGATCCTCGAACATCTACATTTATGGTAGGTACAAAACTGTACTATGTTCTTCATTCCACATTGCTGCAGTCCTAACTATTGGGTAGAATCCCAAAGCAGAGGTAAGGGAGGCTGGCAAATCATAAGGAAGCAGGAACTGACAACATGCCCTGCAAAATAGCTGTGGCAAAACCAGCCCTAGACTTAGAGTAGAGAGGAAGGTGATAATGCTTAGAGAAAGTATGCACTGAACTCCAAGTAGCTGCCTCCAAAATATCCTTAGTTGCCACCCCTTAGAAATGCTGTTGAAGTGGCAGTAGCCCTAGTGGAATGAGGCCTAATCCCAGCTGGAATCTCCTTGCCATGATGGGAATAACAAAATGCAATGCAAAACCCAATCCACCTAGAAATAGTTTGTTTTGACACAGGCTTGCCCTGCGAACTCAAAGCAAAAGAAACAAACAACTGCTGAGACTGCCTAAAATCCTTAGTCCTGCTCAAATAATAACGCAATTGCCTGTGTACATCTAAAGTGTGCAAAATCTTTTCCCCTTTATTTTGGGGATCTGCATAAAAAGTAGGCAAATGAATAGTTTGGTTTAAAGCCACACTAGAAACCACCTTAGGCATAAAGGAAGGATTAGTACGTAAAGATACCCTATCCTTATGAAAAATCAGAAAAGGCTCTACCGCCATAAGGGCCTGCAACTCAGAAACCCTTCTTGCAGAAGTAATGGCCAACAAAAAAGCAGTCTTCCATGACAAGTATTTCAATTCAGCAGTAGCCGCAGGCTCAAAAGGTTGTAGAGTAAGTTTCTCCAACACAAAATTGAGATCCCAAGCAGGAGTAGGAGCTCTACATGGGGGTCTTATATTCTTTGCCCCTCTAAGAAATTGCTTGAACAAAGGATGCGAAAACAATGGTGGGTCACAATCATAGTGAGCTGAAATTGCTGCAGCATGAATCTTAATGGAAGAGAAAGACAAACCTTTGTCCAATAACTCAGTAAGATATTGAAGAGCCACACTCAAATTAGGCTCAGAAATCTCCAAATTGTTTGCTGCACTCCAAAATAAAAATCTCTTCCATTTTTCTGCATACACTTTCCTTGTACTAGGTCTTCTGGCTTCCATAATCACATTTAAAACTTGTTGAGGAAGTTGAGACCTGCTGTCTTTCAAAACAGAATATGCCAGGCTGTTAGATGAAGAGAGTGAAGCTTGACATTGAGCAGGTGACCGTCCCTCTGAGACAACAGGTGTGGAATCAAGGGTAAAGGCCATGGAGGCTTCCTTACCAGACTCCTCAGTAATGGGTACCAGTGCTGCCGAGGCCAATCTGGAGCTATTACAATCATCCTTGGCTTGTCTTGTCTGACCTTTAGAAGCACCTTTGGGAGAAGAGGCAGAGGTGGAAAAGCATACACATGAAGATTTTTCCAACTGAAAGAAAGAGCATCCACTTTCCAAGCTGTGTGATGAAACCTCTTTGTGCAAAACTTTGGCAGCTGGTGGTTTAGTGGAGAAGCGAACAGATCTATGTCTGGAGTTCCCCATGACACTGTCAGTTTTTGAAATACATGAAGATCCAGTTTCCACTCGTGGGGATCCATGATTTGTCTGCTTAACACATCTGCTAAGGAGTTCTGTGCTCCCGGCAGAAACCTTGCCTGAAGAGTTAGTTGCAAGCTGAGCGCAATCTCCCATAAAATCATTGCTTGCCTGCACAATGGGTAAGAATGTGTTCCCCCCTGTTTGTTGATGTACCACATGACAGTTGTGTTGTCTGTTAGAATCAACACCTGCCCTGGAAGAAGTAACTCCTTGAAAGCCATTAATGCAAACTGGACTGCTAACATCTCTTTCATGTTGATATGTAGATGCTGTAGTCTGGCAGGCCACTTGTCTTGTATCCACTTTCCATTTAGATGAGCGCCGCAAGCAATGTCTGAGGCATCTGTCGTTAGAATCTGACTCGCCTCTGGCCGGGTCACAGAGAGTCCCTTGTTTAGGTGACATTCCTGAGCCCACCACAAAAATTCCTTTTGAATGCAAGGTATTATTTGAATGACAGTGTCCAAATCCTGGCAGTGCTGTGTCCATACATTTTTGAGATACCATTGCAGCTTCCTCATATGCAGTTTGGCATTGGGAAGCACCAGAATACAAGATGCCATGAACCCTAAGGCTTGAAGGACTGTCCTTGCAGTCAGCCCGGACTGAAGAGATAGTTGATGGAAGTAACTGGAAAGATTCTTTTGTTTGTCCGGGGTTAAAAAGGCCATCTGGGCTGCTGTATTCAGTCTCACACCCAGAAAGCACATGTCTTGAGAGGGTACTAGACTGGACTTTATTTCGTTCACAGAATACCCTAGGCATCTTAGCACTGCTATGACATATTCCAAATGCTGTAGAAGGTCTTCCTTTTCTTGAGCTAGAATCAGGCAGTCGTCCAAGTAAGGATAGATTTGAATTCCTTTTAGCCTGAAGTAAGCTATCACTGGAGCCAGAACCTTTGTGAATACTCTGGGCAGTAGATAAGCCAAAGGGCAATGCAGAGAACTGATAATGAGAATTTCCAGCTCGAAAACGCAGATACTTCCTGCAACTTAGTCTTATAGGCACATGAAGGTAAGCTTCCTTGAGATCTAAAGTTACCATCCAGTGATCTTTGCCCAGCAGAGGTAAAAGCTGTTGTAACGTCAACATTTTGAACTTGGGAATGTCCAGATAAGTGTTGAGGATAGATAAATCCAAAATTGGTCTCCACGTGTTCCCCTTCTTGGTACTAGGAACAGGCGAGAATAAAATCCTAGGCCCCTTTCTGGCACAGGAACTGGCTGAATGGCCCCTATTTGGAGCAACAGAGAAATTTGCTTGTGAGCCTCTGTTCTTTGTAGAGGAGGAATGTCTGGCATGCCTTTGAAAGGAGGCAAGGTATGGAAATAAAACCTGTAACCGTGGTGAATGATATCCAGAACCCATCTGTCTTGGGTAATTAAATCCCAATTTTCTTTGAAAAGAGACAACCTTCCTCCCAAAGGTGCTGCCAGGCGAGAATGTACTGGCAGCTGAAAAGGCAGGTCATTGGGTCTGCTTACGAAAGGACTGACCCCTGCCCTCACCAGAAGTCTGAGCAGGGGAACTCCCTGTCCTAGGCCTAAAAGAACCTTGAGCTCTGCCCCTACCACGTCTAGACCTACCCCTAGACTGGGAATCATAAGCAGGATAAGTCCATCCCTTAGTAGGCCAATTTCTACTAAACTGGAGGCTGCACCTGCAAAAATCCTTAACAGTTTGCATAGACTTAGCCTTGTCCTCCATTTTCTTTAAAACTGCTTCCACAGGCGAACCAAACAACACATCAGACTGTAAAGGAGCATCCAAAATCCTTGTTTTAACATGCTCAGCTAAATTCTGATCTCTCAACCAGGCATGCCTACGAAGAACAGAACCAGTGGCAGCCACCCTCGAGGAGGCCTGCACAGCATCAAAACCACACTGCAAGGAATGTTTACCCACCTGTTCAGACACATGAACTAAATCCTGCAACTCTTTACACTCAATACCTTCTGCCAGAGCATCCACCTTAGATTTCAATTGTGAAAGGAGATAATTCTGATATTTTAACATGTGAAACTGACAATTCAACGCCTCATGGCTAAAGTGGAAGAAGTATACACTTTCTTTCCCCATCTATCCAAAGCCCTTGCCTCTTTATCAGGAGGAACAGGATTTTTAACAACAGAGGCCTTCACACCTTTAGGCCCCTGAGAGACAGTTTCGGGTCTGCCCTAGGACTCTTAAAAGATACTTATGAGCTTCAGGCACCCTATAGTACCTATCCGGTTTAACTGGGGCAGGAGGCAAAGAATCAGGATTCAGGGAAGCCTCTGCAAAAACATCTTCCACCACATTCAGAACAGGAGGTATAGCTAAAGGCCTATGCTGGGGTAAAACAAGAATTCCCTAAGCCTCTTCCTGGAATCAGAGAAATCTTGACCTTCCCATTTAAAATGCTCCCTCATGGAATGCAGAGTCTCTGAAAATGAAAAATCCTCAGGAGGAGAAGCTGAAGGAGTAGAATCATCCACATCAGAATCAGAATAAGGAGGATACTCCTGCAAGTCTTCAGCCGAAGACTCAGAAGCCTCCGAACATTGCTCAAAACTCTCAAACTCAGGTTCCACCCTAGGCCTCTTATCAGGAGGGGGCATAGAAAGTACAGTTTTGTACCTACCATAAATGTAGATGTTCGAGGATTCCATTGCTGCAGTCCTGACTATAGGGTATAGTCCGCGTCCAGTCGGCCCGAATACCAGAGTATAAGGCTGACGTCGGTCAGGGCGCATTAGACTGACGTCAGTACGTCAGGGTACTAATGCGCATGACCGACGTCATATCCTCAGTCTTTTCTTGCCCCAGATGTCAGAAGACCCTAAAAAGACAAGTCCCAAAAAACCTGCACCAAAAACATGTAAAATATATACAACAATATATACAAAAATATAAGCATGTAAACTCACCTACACAACCACCCCTAAATACAGAGGGGAAGGAGGGAGGTAAATTGGACTGCAGCAATGGAATCCTCGAACATCTACATTTATGGTAGGTACAAAACTGTACTATGTTCTTCGTCTTCCATTGCTGCAGTCCTGACTATTGGGTAGAATCCCAAAGCAGAGGTAAGGGAGGCTGGCAAATTATGAAGAAGTAGGAGCTGACAACATGCCTTGCAAAACAGCTGTGGCAAAACCAGCCCTAGACTTAGAGTAGATAGGAAGGTGATAATGCTTAGAGAAAGTATGCACTGAACTCCAAGTAGCTGCTTCCAAAATATCCTTAGTTGCCACCCCCCTTAGAAATGCTGTTGAAGTGGCAGTAGCCCTAGTGGAATGAGGCCTAATCCCAGCTGGAATCTCTTTGCCATGATGGGAATAACAAAATGCAATGCAAAAGCCAATCCACCTAGAAATAGTTTGTTTTGACACAGGCTTGCCCTGAGAACTCAAAGCAAAAGAAACAAACAACTGCTGAGACTGCCTAAAATCCTTAGTCCTGCTTAAATAATAACGCAATTGCCTGTGTACATCTAAAGTGTGCAAAATCTTTTCCCCTTTATTTTGAGGGTCTGCAAAAACGTAGGCAAATGAATAGTTTGGTTTAAAGCCACACTAGAAACCACCTTAGGCATAAAAGAAGGATTAGTACGTAATGATACCCTATCCTTATGGAAAATCAAAAGGGCTCTACTGCCATAAGGGCCTGCAACTCAGACACCCTTCTTGCAGAAGTAATAGCCAACAGAAAAGCAGTCTTCCATGACAAGTATTTCAATTCAGCAGTAGCTGCAGGCTCAAAAGGTTGTAGAGTAAGTTTTTCCAACACAAAATTGAGATCCCAAGCAGGAGTAGGAGCTCTACGTGGGGTCTTATATTCTTTGCCCTCTAAGAAACTGCTTGAACAAAGGATGCGAAAACAAAGGTGGGTCACAATCATAGTGAGCTGAAATTGCTGCAGCATGAATCTTTATGGAAGAGAAGGACAAACCTTTGTCCAATAATTCAGTAAGATATTGAAGAGCTACACTCAAATTAGGCTCAGAAATCTCCAAATTCTTTGCTGTACTCCAAAACAAAAATCTCTTCCATTTTTCTGCATACACTTTCCTTGTACTAGGTCTTCTAGCTTCCATAATCACATTTAAAACTTGTTGAGGAAGTTGAGACCTGCTGTGTTTCAACACAGAATATGCCAAGCTGTTAGATGAAGAGAGTGTAGCTTGACATTGAGCAAATGACCGTCCTTCTGAGATAACAGATGAGGAATCAGACGTAAAGGCCATGGAGGCTTCTTTACCAGACTCCGTAGTAGAGGGTACCAGTGTTGCCGAGGCCAATCTGGAGCTATCAAAATCATCCTTGGCCTGTCTTGTCTGACCTTTAACAGTACCTTTGGAAGAAGAGGTAGAGGTGGAAAGGCATACACATGAAGGTATTTCCAACTGAAAGACAGAGCATCCACTTTCCAAGCTGTGTGATGAAACCCCTTTGTGCAATACTTTGGCAGCTGGTGGTTTAGTGGAGAAGCGAACAGATCTATGTCTGGAGTTCCCCATGACACTGTCAGATTCTGAAATACATGAAGATCCAGTTTCCACTGTGGGGATCCATGATTTGTCTGCTTAACACATCTGCTAAGGAGTTCTGTGCTCCTGGCAGAAACCTTGCCTGAAGAGTTAATTGCAGGCTTAGCGCAGTCTCCCATAAAATCATTGCTTGCCTGCATAGAGGATAAGAATGTGTTCCCCTTGCTTGTTGATGTACCACATGACAGTTGTGTTGTCTGTTAGAATCAACACCTGCCCTGGAAGAAGCAACTCCTTGAAAGCCATTAATGCAAACTGGACTGCTAACATCTCTTTCATGTTGATATGTAGATGCTGTAGTCTGGCAGGCCACTTGTCTTGTATCCACTTTCCATTTAGATGAGCTCCCCAAGCAATGTCCGAGGCATCTGTCGTTAAGATCTGACTTGCCTCTGGCCGGGTCACAGAGAGTCCCTTGTTTAGGTGACATTCCTGAGCCCACCACAAGAATTCTTTTTGAAGGCAAGGTATTATCTGAATGACAGTGTCCAAATCCTGGCAGTGCTGTGTCCATACATTTTTGAGATACCATTGTAACTTCCTCATATGCAGTTTGGCATTGGGAAGCACCAGAATACAAGATGCCATGAACCCTAATGCTTGAAGGACTGTCCTTGCAGTCAGCACGGACTGATGAGATAGTTGATGGAAGTAAAGTGACAGACTCTTTTGTTTGTCCGGGGTTAAAAAGGCCATCTGGGCTGCTGTATTCAGTCTCACACCCAGAAAGCACATGTCTTGAGAGGGTACTAGACTGGACTTTATTTCGTTCACAGAATACCCTAGGCATCTTAGCACTGCGATAACATATTCCAGGTGCTGTAGAAGAACTTCTTTTTCTTGAGCCAGAATCAGGCAGTCGTCCAAGTAAGGATAGATTTGAATTCCTTGAAGCCTGAAGTAAGCTATCACTGGAGCCAGAACCTTTGTGAATACTCTGGGCAGTAGATAAGCCAAAGGGCAATGCAGAGAACTGATAATGAGAAGTTCCAGCTCGAAACCGCAGATACTTCCTGCAACTTAGCCTTATAGGCACATGAAGGTAAGCTTCTTTGAGATCTAAAGTTACCATCCAGTGATCTTTGCCCAGCAGAGGTAAAAGCTGTTGTAACGTCAACATCTTGAACTTGGGAATGTCCAGATAAGTGTTGAGGATAGATAAATCCAAAATTGGTCTCCACGTGTTTCCCTTCTTTGGTACAAGGAACAGGCGAGAATAAAATCCTAGGCCCCTTTCTGATACAGGGACTGGCTGAATGGCCCCTATGTGAAGTAACTGAGAAACTTGCTTGTGAGCCTCTTTTCTTTGTGGAGGAGGAACGTCTGGCATGCCTTTGAAAGGGGCATTGTATGGAAATAAAATCTGTAACTGTGGTGAATGATATCCAACACCCATTTGTCTTGAGTAATTAAATCCCAATTTTCTTTGAAAAGAGACAGTCTTCCTCCCAAAGGAGCTGCCAAACGTGAATCTGCTGGCAGCTGAAAAGACAGGTCATTGGGTCTGTTTACGAAAGGACTGACCCCTGCCCTCACCAGAAGTCTGAGCAGGTGAACTCCCTGTTCTAGGCCTAAAAGAACCTTGAGCCCTGCCCCTACCACGTCTAGACCTACCCCTAGACTGAGAATCATAAGCAGGATATGTCCACCCCTTAGCAGGCCAATTTCTACTAAACTTCGGTGGCTGCACCTGCAAAAAATCTTTAACAGTTTGCATAGACTTAGCTTTGTCCTCCAATTTCTGTAAAACTGCTTCCACAGGCGATCCAAACAACACATCAGACTGTAAAGGAGCATCCAAAATCCTTGTCTTAACATGCTCAGCTAAATTCTGATCCTTCAACCAGGCATGCCTGCGAAGAACAGAACTGGTAGCAGCCACCCTCGAGGAGGCCTGTACAGCATCAAAACCACATTGCAAAGAATGCTTACCCACTTGTTCAGACACATGAACCAAATCCAGCAACTCTTTACACTCAATACCTTCCGCCAAAGCATCCACCGTAGATTTCAATTGTGAAAGGAGATAATTCTGATATTTTAGCATGTGAAACTGACAATTCAAAGCTCTCATGGCTAGAGAGGAAGAAGTATACACTTTCTTTCCCCACCTATCCAAAGCCCTTGCCTCTTTATCAGTGGGAACAGGATTTTTAACCACAGAAGCCTTTACACCCTTAGGCCCTTGAGAAATAGTTTCTGGGTCCGCCCTAGGACTCTTAAACAAATATTTATGAGCTTCGGGCACCCTATAATATCTATCAGGCTTAACAGGAGCAGGAGGCAAAGAATCAGGGTTCAGGGAAGCCTCTGCAAAAACATCTTCCACCACATTCAACACAGGAGGAATAGCTAAAGGCCTATGCTGGGGTAAAAACAAGAACTCCCTAAGCCTTTTCCTGGAATCAGAGTAATCCTGGCCTTCCCATTTAAAGTGCTCCCTCATGGAATGCAAAGTCTCTGAAAATGAGAAATCCTCAGGCGGAGAAGCTGTAGGAGTGGAATCATCCACATCAGAATCATAATAAGTGGTTTACTCCTGCATATCTTCCACAGAAGATTCTGAAGCCTCTGAACACTGTTCAAAACTATCAAACTCTGGTTCCACCCTAGGCCTCTTATCAGGCGGGGGCATAGAACCCCTAATCATAGTAATCAAATCTTCTGCCATTTTAAGCATATGTTTCTTAGGTACAGAACCCGAAATGCTAGGAGAAGCCCCCACTGAAGCTGAACTAGGCCTACCTCTTAAAGAAGTTTTGGCAACAGAAGGAGAGGCTATAACTACCTTGGGAAGAGAGGGAAGAACAGTCACCTGAGAAGCCCCTCAGCCTGGCCTACCTCCTGAGAAGGCACATCCTGTAAGAGTATAGTTTCTGCCTGGGACTCCATGGAAACTCCTGGCAAAACCTCCGGCTCCACTGAGCCTTCTGAAGAACCGACGTCCGGGACTGCCGGTTCCTCAACCCTAGGCTTCACAGTTTTATCCTTGCGCTTCTTGGAGGAAGCGGGTCGGAGCATCCGACGGCGGCATTTTATAATTGCAACGCTTCCCAAACACTAACCTGGCACAGTCTAACCTCCTCTTAATAGTGCGTTTGTTAAACCTAGCACAAGAGCGGCAACCAACAACGTCGTGCTCAGGCCCAAACAAGGTATACACAAGGTATGATAATCCCTATGAGGTATCTGTTTCCCACAAGAAATACAGTTATTCACTTTTTCTGACATCCGGTAAAATACTGAGGCAAGAAAAAACCAAAATGTTCCCCAACGGGGTACTTAGCCAACTCTGTTTCGGTCTGAAACTCCGGTTTCGGAAATATTTCAGAACGCCAACCTGCACTCGCAAAACTGCTTCTGCATCGGACCATGCGGCAAAAAAGACTGAGGATATGACGTCGGTCATGCGCATTAGTACCCTGACGTACTGACGTCAGTCTAATGCGCCCTGACCGACGTCAGCCTTATACTCTGGTATTCGGGCCGACTGGACGCGGACTATACCCTATAGTCAGGACTGCAGCAATGGAAGACGAAGAACATCCTCTAATCATAGTAATCAAATCCTCTGCCATTTTAAGCATATGTTTCTTAGGCAAAGACCCTGAAGTACTAGGAGAAACCCCCACTGAAGCTAAACTTGGCCTGCCTCTCAAAGAAGCCTTGGAAACAGAAGGGGAGGCTCTAACCACCTTAGGAAGAGAGGGAAGAACAGCCACCTGAGAAGCCCCCTCAGCCTGGCCTACTTCCTGAGAGGATACATCCTGTAACAGTAAAGTCTCTCCCTGAGACTCCAAAGAAACACCTGGCAGAACCTCCGGCTCCACTGAGCCTTCTAAAGAACCGGCCTGGGACTGTCGGTTCTTCCACTCTAGGCTTTGCTGCTTTGTCCTTGCGCTTTTGGCGAAGCGGGCCGGAGCATCCGGCGGCATTTTATAATTACAACGCTTCCCAAAACTAACCTGGCACAGTCTAACCTTCTCTTAATAGTGCGTTTGTTAAATCTAGCACAAGAGCGGCATCCAACAACGTCGTGCTCAGGCCCTAAACAAGGTATACACAAAGTATGGTAATCCCTATGAGGTATCTGTTTCCCACAAGAAATACAGTTATTCACTTTTTCTGACATCCGGTTAAATACTGAGGCAAGAAAAACCAAAATATTCTAACGGGTACTTAGCCAACTTTGATTCGGTCTGAAACTCTGACTTCAGAAACTTTCAGAACGCCAACCTGCACTCGCAAAATTGCTTCTGCATCGGACCATGCGGCAAAAAAGACTGAGGATATGACGTCGGTCATGCGCATTAGTACCCTGACGTACTGACGTCAGTCTAATGCGCCCTGACCGACGTCAGCCATATACTTTGGTATTCGGGCCGACTGGACAGCGGACTACCCAATAGTTAGGACTGCAGCAATGTGGAATGAAGAACATCAGATTAGTTCGATTTTCTGGGTGTGGGAGAACACCATGGTTTGGAGTAAGAGAGTTCTAGTGTCATTTGTATCCATTCTGGACTATTTCTAATACCTCAAAATCTGACATCCAGACTTCTGTTCCTAATCCTGGTATCTCTTCCCTCACCAGCATGTGAAAAAGTGGCTTGCTGCAGTTAAATTACCTATGATCTCTCAGAGATCACTATGTGGGGTTATCCCTCCTCTGTAATAGGCATACACCTGGCCTTTGAGGATGTGCAAGACAGCCAATCATCAAAGTCATCCCTAGAAGCAGTATCAGAGGGGAAAAAGAATGTGACAGATAGTCTAGGGATGCCATGGCTATGTCTGTCAGGGGGCCAGAGAAGAAGGCCCAAGGTGAAGCCACTTCAGAAATCTCTTATTGATTTCCTTTGCTTAGGAGTCAGAAGAGGGCATCCAACAAGTTAATAAAACCAGCATTCACTGACGTACTAATAAGAGCCTTAAGTCGCAGCTTCCCAATAAACATTTCAAGGCTGCTAAGCATACTTCTTATGGCCTTGGCAGTAAAGAACAGATGTTACAAAAGTGAAAGCCATGTGGCTCCCCCATGCAAAACAAGCAGGCTATGTGGGAATCTTTATACGTAATCTGCCTTCAACAAATACACTCCCCCCTTTTCTCTTAGACACAAGAACAAATGTATTCAAATTTTACACAAAAAATGGAAGGAGTCTCCAAAGGGGTACTTATCTGCCTAAATGTTTGAACAAGCTGACTGTGAAAGTACTGAAGAGAGTGAAGACATGGTCTGACAGAAATCTTCAATGGCAAGAAACTTCTGGCACCTGCACTTCTGATTTTATACAAGCACTCTCTCAAGCTTCCTTGTATATACAGTGCCCATGGAAGGTGTGCAAAAGCTTTAGTATACTCTCATTTGACAATGACGGGTATAGGTGCTACAAAACATACATGTGCACCACTGCCATAAATACGTAAAACAAGGGAGTAACTGGCCTTAAGAGCTTACACAAATACACATTACTGCCTTGAGTTGTGACCAGCTCTACACTCAAGTAATTTTTACATCAGCAGTTACAGAACCAGTGTTATAATCATAGACTTTCCCAGGATTTCACTGACCACATTGCTCATCTCACTTGCCAACCATAAATGATACTACTTAACAAAACTGTTTTTCACACAATGTTTCCGGGGGGGGGGGGGGTGTGCTACTGATAACTTCCAATGACAACATCTCTTTCCTGCATTCACTGTACACTGCCACCAATTAGATTAGATTACTAATCTGATACCGAGATTTCAATTGTTGACCACTCTGACAATGAGCAGACCAACAATGAATCGTAATACTTGATAGCCAGTCTCCCTTCAAAAAGATAGATATACACTGTCACAGCAATGCTATTAGGATAGGTACCACTAGCAAAATAAGACATCAGCCACAAGCTTTTATGATTGAACAAATGAAAACCTTGATCTTTAAAAAAAGATTTTATTTACATTAAATACAGTTCTGCAGCTACATGGGGGGTGGTTCTATGGATAGACTGATGGCAGGAAATGCACTGGATGCATATGCTGTTTTTTTTCCAATTGCTTACTGCAAATAACTAAAGCTTTAGGATGAAAAAAAAGTCCAAGTCTGAGCAAGTCTGAGATCTAGAAATCCTTAAGATAAATTTCTCCAAGTCTAAATAACAGTCCTAAGCTTAAAGAAAAGGAGAGCAGCAGCTGTGGTTCAGTATACTCCACCATAGGTTAGAAAGGATTTCCAAGTCCAAATAATAATCTCAGATGAAAAGTAAAAAATGATAGCAACAGCTCTAGCTCACTGCACTTCCTAAAAGGTGGGAATATTTCAAATACAAACAGAACCTCTCTTTCCTTTTAAAATAAGTTGATAAAATGTACTTAGAATTCAACTCTATGATGAGATAATTCAGCTTATCATGGAAACAGTGAGCAAGGTGACAAAATTATATATTACAGTAAACAATTCAATGAAATACACAACTATTAACATTTTTAAATTCAAGAGAATGTATATCATTTGACAATAACACTGGCAATGGCAACATTTTTCTAGACAAAAAATGTTATACCCCCATATCTCAAGCACTTCTAAGTATACTTGCTTGCATATTCTGTAAACTTGGAGATAAGAAAAGTGTATTCACTGTTTCAGTCATCACAACTGGGATATCCTGCCAGGGTAGACCTCAGTAGGCCCAAATACCAGAGGCTTAGTATTTCTGCATCTGTTGCTATCGCTCTAGGACTGATGTCAGGTTGTCAGTGGTATAAAAAAAACAGGCAGCCAACACCATTACATCAGTTTTTCTTGCCCTAAATGTCAGAAGCCCCCAATAGGGAGCTAAGTTATGGTGGAAGAACACCACTAGTAGAAAGTAAATACCAAAAATTCCTTGTAAGCAGATAGACAGAGAGAGAGAGAGACAAAGGGGATGAAGGGAGGGAAAACAGGACTGCAACAGTGAATACACTCGAACATCTACATTTATGGGAAGTGTACACAACTGTACTATGTTCTTCGTGTTTCACTGTTGCAGTCATAAAATTTGGGTTGATTCCCAAAGTTGTAGAAAAGGGTGGAGGCAGTAAAGATGACTGGGGCTTGGCTAGGATGCCCTGCAAGACTGCGGTGGCAAAGCCTGCCCTGGATTTGGAGAAGATAGGCAGGTGGTAATGCTTGTTGAAGGTATGAACAGATGTCCATGTTGCAGCCTCCAGGATGTCCCTGGTGGGGACCCCTCTGAGAAAAGCTGCAGAAGTGGATGTTGCTCTGGTGGAATGGGTGCTGACCCCGTTTGGGGGTGGTTTCCTGTGCTGTTTGTAGCAGAAATGGATGCAGTGTGCTATCCATTTGGAGATTGTTTGGATATGGCCTTGGCCTCTGCCCCTGCAGTGAAGCTGACTTGCAATTGATCAGTTTTTGTAAAAGATTTAGTCCTGTCCAGGTAGAATCTGAGTTGTCTGTGCACATCTAGAGTGTGTAGAATCCTTTACCCTTGTTTTGTGGGTTAGGGAAAAAGGTGGGAAAATGAATGGATTGGTTTAGAACCACACTAGACACCACCTTAGGCATGAAGGATGGGTTAGTCCTGAGGGAGACCCTGTCAGCATGGAAAATGATGAAGGGCTCTACAGCCGTAAGTGCTTGCAGCTCTGATACTCTTCTAGCTGAAGTGATGGCCAGAAGTAAGGCTGCCTTCAAAGAGAAAAGTTTTAACTCTGCTGAAGCTGCAGGTTCAAAGGGAGGCAGTGTGAGCTTTTCCAACATAAAGTTAAGGTCCCAAGCTGGGGTAGGAGCTCTTCTGGGTGGCCTCAAGTTGTTAGCCCCTCTTAGGAACTGTTTGATGAGAGGGTGAGAGAAAAGAGGTGGCTCTGTGCTGAAATGAGCGGAAATGGCTGAGGCATGAATTTTAATAGAAGAGAAGGATAGACCCCCTGTGTAGTAGGTATGCCAGGTAATCCAGGATGAGAGGTAGGGAGGGCTGTTCCATTCTGGCTCCCTTAGCTTGGATCCAGGTGCAAAACCTATTCCACTTATCAGCATAAGATTTTCTAGCGCTGGGGCATCTGGCCTCACATATAACATCTAGAACCTGTTTGCTTAGACTGGCAGCTTGAGGAGAGGTCAGGGAATAAGCTAGGCTGACAGGTTGAGGGTCTGCAACTGGGGGTGCATGAATTCTCCATTCCTCTGGGTCAGGAGTGTTTGATCTGAGGTAGGTGCCATGGTGGCAGGTGTGACAGGCTGCACAGCAGTGGCTACAAGTGCTGTTGTGGCCAGTTTGGGGCAATCAGGATCGTCCTCGATTTTTCCTCCCTTATTTTGAGCAGTACCCTTGAAACGAGTGGTAGAGGTGGAAATGCATACACCAAGAGGTTTACCCACTGGAAGGATAGAGCATCCACTTTCCAGTCCTTGTTCTGAGGTTCCCTGGTACAGAATTTGTTGAGCTGATGATTGGAGTGGAAGGCAAGGAGGTTGACCTTCAGGGTGCCCCATTTCTGGGTTACAAGGGTGAAGGTTCTGTGGTCTAGCTGCCACTCGTGTAGATCTAGCCAGGTTTCTGCTTATGTTGTTTGCCAGAGAGTTTAGAGAGCCTGGAAGGAATTGTGCTAACAGGTGTAGTTGCATGGCTGAGGTCATGTGCCAAAGGGACATGGCAAGACTGCAGAGAGGACAGGAGTGAGCCCCTCCCTGTTTGTTGATATACCACATCACTGCGGTGTTGTCTGTTTTGATCAGTAGGGGCCCTGGGGAGAGTAGGGGTCTGAAAGCTGTCAGGGCATGCTGAACAGCTAACAAGAAGTTATGTACTCACCATAACGTTCGATGTATGTAGTCCATCTCGCCTCACATTCTTACCTGTGAGTTCGGAGCCGAATATCGGCTCCGACTCTGCCTATTTTACTAGCTCAAAAGTGTCTGATTGGCTGGCTAAGAGGGTATCCCATGGTACACTGCTTCGTATCCCCACATCTAGTTTGCTGCTAACATAATTACTGCATACATACCACGCATCCATATAAACAAAAACTATTTAAAGGGACTCTGCAGGATACAATCTAACTTCCAAATCCTCCAGGCAGGGGGAAGGCGGGAGGGTAAGTAAGAATGTGAGGCGAGATGGACTACATACATCGAACGTTATGGTGAGTACATAACTTCTTGATATTATGTAGTCCTATCTCGCCTACATTCTTACCTGTGGGACAGCGTCCCTAGCACCTACATCCTGGGTGGCTCATAGGAAAATACTCCTGAGAACTGTTGAGCCAAATGAAGATCTGCCCCTGGAAACCACGTCCAATTTGTAATAAGAAACAAAGGTGTGAGGAGAAGCCCAAGTGGCCGCAGCACATACATCATCCATTGACAATCTAGCTCGATAGGCTGTGGATGTGGAGACTGCTCTTGTGGAGTGGGCTTTAGCTGGAAAAGGCAAATTTTTACCTGCTGTCTGATAGATGAAGGAAATACAGCTGGCTATCCATCTAGAGAGTGTGACCTTGGATACCGGAGAACCAGACCGGTTTTCTGAAAAGGAGACAGAGTTGGTCAGATTTCTGGATATCTTTCATCCAGTGTAGACAAACATAACTGTCTATGTACATCCAATTGGTGAAATCTGAATTCTGCCTTGTTAGAAAAATTGGGGAAGAAAACTGGCAGCTCAATAGACTGATTCATATTAGACACAGAAGCCACTTTGGGAAGGAATGATGGGTTTGGTCTAAGAGAGACTCCATCTTTATGGAAGATCAAATATGGGGGTTTGATGGAGAGGGCCTGAATTTCCGAGACCCGCCTCGCTGAAGTGACTGCTGTTAAAAATGCTGTTTTCCATGTTAAAAATTTTAACTCGCAGGTAGCTGCAGGCTCGAATGGTGGAAGAGTGAGGGCTTGAAGAACAAAATTGAGGTCCCAGGGCATGACAGGTTGGGATACTGGGGGACGAAGTAATAGAGTACCTTTAAGGAATGCTTTACATAGTCTGTGTGCCATAAGGCTAGGCTCATTGGCCACGTGGAAGTTTGATATAGCCGCCAGCTGAACTTTGATGGTGGCTGATGCGGACCCTTGATAGAACAGCATAGACAAAAACTCCAGAATCGAATCAATTGGAGCCGTGTAGGGATCAATACCACTAGAATGAGCCCATATAGAGAACCTTTTCCATTTGCTAGAGTAGATTTTTCTAGTGGATGGTTTATGAGAGGATGATAATATATGGACTACTTCCAGTGAAAAATTGTGACATCTGACTAACGATGGAAGTGGAGTAGCCAGGCTGTCAACCGGAGTGTCCCCAGAGAGAACTGTCCCAACATGTGCGTCACTAAATCTGGAAGGGGTTCCAGAATCCAAGGGGTATCCACAATGTAAGGTTGAAGGAAGGGGAACCATACCTGATGAGGCCAGTGTGGGGCAATCAGAATCATTCTGCTTCCCAAAGATTGTGCTTTCTGAATCACCCTTGAGAGAAGGGGAAACGGAGGGAAAGCATAAAGCAGACTGGAAGGCCAATTGTGAGCCAGAGCGTCCCTGGGTGATTCCCCCGGTGGGGGGATCAGCGAGAAGTAGTTGCAGCATTTCGCATTGAGGGGGCTGACAAAAAGGTCGCAGCAAGGTTGACCCCATCTGCTGAAGATTCGCTCTGCAACCAGGCGATTCAGAGACCACTCGTAGGGCATAAGAATCGCCCTGCTTAGCTTGTCCACTATTACATTGGTCTTCCCCGGAATGTGCATTGCCACCAGAAACCATTGGGAAGCTATTGCCCAATGCCACCTGCATAGTGGGTAAGATCGGGTTCCCCCTTGCTTGTTGAGATACCACACTACTGACATGTTGTCTGAGTGTATCGCAATAGTCCATAGAGGAAGAACTTCTTTAAGTGCCTGCAACGCAAGAAGCACTGCTCTCATCTCTAGAACATTTATGTGCAAATGTATCTCGTGCTCCTGCCACGTGCCTTGGACTGTCCTGCCGAGATAATGCCCTCCCCACCCCATCTAGGAGGTATCCGTGGTCACCGTGGCAACAGGGACGGGTGGAACAAAGGGCTTTCCCCCGTTCAAGTTGTTGGTGCACAGCCACCAACAGAGGTCCTGCTTGCATCTGTCTGTCATTAAGATTGGATGGGATAGCGGAAGTCTTTGGAGAGACCATTGGACAAAGAGTAGCCATTGAAGAAGTCTCATGTGTAATCTTGCTAGAGGAACCAACATGATAGTCGCCGCCATGGTACCTAGGAGTTGTAGAATCAGTTTTGCCTTCGCATGTCTCAGGGGCATCAGCGTAAGAATTTGTTGTTGCAACCCTGTGATCCTTATTTGTGGTAAGAATGCTCGCATTTGAATGGTGTCCAACTCTGCTCCTATAAAGGTGACACGCTGTAAGGGCAATAAGGCAGATTTTTCCCAGTTTATTGTGATGCCTAATCGGTGACATAGACTGATGGTAGCATCCCTGATCTGAATTAGTTGATGCCTGGTGGGGGCGGTGAAGAGCCAGTCGTCCAGGTATGGAAACACCTAGAATCCTTGACATCTCAAGTGAGCCGTCACCACTGCCATACACTTGGTGAACACCCTGGGGGCTGTGGTGAGACCAAAGGGCAGGGCTCTAAACTGGAAGTGACTGGCTCCCAGCCGGAAGCGTAGGTGACACCTGGATGCCCTGTCCATTTTGACATGGTAGTAAGCATCCTTGAGGTCGATGGAGCACATCCATACTTCCTCTCCCAACAATGGGAGAATCGATTGTAGAGTGACCATATGGAATTTGGACTTGTGTACATAATTGTTGAGTTGACTGAGATCTAGTATGGGTCTCAGGTCCCCTGTTCTTTTCGGCACCAAAAAGAATCTTGAGTAAGTCCCTAATCTGATTTGGTCTGAGGGGACTGGTTGGATGGCTCCTTTTTCTAGCAGCTGAGATATCTCTGAGGCTGCTTGATCCCTTTGACTGGGTGGAACGTCCATGATTTTTCTTATTGGAGGGGGTACTGAAGAGAATGGAATGAGTTAACCTCCAGAAATTATCCTTAATACCCATCGGTCCTGGGTGATGTTTTCCCAGGCTTCTGGATACAAGGAAATTTGACCCCCGACTGGCTCTGGATAAGCACAGTCGGGCACACCCTCAGGAATGAGAGTATGGGTAGCCGCAGAAGGAGTCGTGGTCTCCGGAAATGCGGGGGCCCCCTCTGCCTCTGGGGCAATGTCTCCCTGAATAACTCCCCCTCCCCTGCCTCTGGAGGGGGTTCACCTTGTGCGGCAGGAAAAAACCTTTATTTCTTGAACCACCCCCCCCCCCCCGCTGGGCCTTGGGATAAGGCCTAGACAGAAGGGAAAAACTGACCCCTACGGCAGACAGGGTCTTTCCCTCTTGCTCGCACCTGGTGAGGGTGTCTTTCACTTTGGTCCCAAACAAGGAGGAACCATCAAAAGGGGCATCAGTAAAGGAAGACTTGAAGGCCTCCGCGAAGTGACACAGGTGCAGCCAGGCTTGCCTTCTAAGGGCTACCCCTGAGCTGGCCGCCCTACTCGCTCCCTGGGCCGCATACGAAATGAGTCGCATGGACGAGTTTGCGATGGAGTTGAGGGTAGAAACCTGTGCGTTAACTGTCTGAGCCACCGCCTCAGGTATGTTACCTGCAAGAGTATCTCCCAGTTCTTTAAGGAGATCTCTCTGGAGCCGAGTGAAATGAGACAAGTAATTCAGCGACCGTAAAGTGAAGGTGGCTGAAGACAGGGTACGCTTCCCATACCGGTCCATAGTCCTAGACTCCTTGTTAGGAGGGTGGACCGACGAAGAAGACTCTGCAACTTCCTTCTGGGTGGCTGCTGCCACCACCATGGCATCTACAGGGACTCCCTTTGACAGAACCTCTTTTCCCTGAGGGGCGGAGAGAAATTTGTTGGGATGCCTGGGTACGGGCTCCACAGAATCAGGGTTTTTCTACACCCTTCGACAAATAAGGTCAAGAAGTTCATCGAAGGGTGGAGACACCCAGGAGGCAGTGGGTTGAGCGCCAAAAGCCTTAAGGAATACTGACTCCTCCTCAGAAGGGGTTTTGGAAGACCAGTCTCCTCTTTGTTTCAGTATCTCCAGGATATCGGAGAAGGAAACATCATCAGAGGACTTGGGTGATCCTTCCGATTCCTCGAGGTCAGTTTTGGAAGTGAGAGACTCGTCCTGGGAGTCTATGTGCTTCCTCTTGCACAATTCCGTTCTGGGAGGTTCCTCAGGCACTGGCTCTGAGAGACCTTCAGAAAGTGGGGGACCGCTCGTGGGGGTATCCTTAGGGCCTGGTGCTCTACTGTCCAAGGATAGGTGAATGTCAGAAGCTCTCGCCGGAGTGCTAGGGGATGGAATGACCGACTCGAGTGATGTAGCTGATGATCTGGTCAGCGCACTCCGCATGGCCTCGAAGGCAGTCCCCCCCCCCCCCCCGCGAGCCAATGCACAGAGTGGGAGACTCGGAACCCAAAGATGTCCCGAAGTATCCCCTTCAGGTCCGACCAAGGAGACCAGAGTCTCGAACCCTGTGGACGGGAACTACATGGTCGGAGCCAAGGTCGGCACCGATAAACCCAAGGGAGGTATCGGAGCCAGCGCAAGAACATCACTCGGAGCGGAACATACCGGCTCCGACAACAAAGATGTGCTCGGAGGAGGAATCATCGAAACAGCCATAGGAACTGGGTCGGAGCCAAAAACAATTTAGCCAACACCAGTGATTGCAGGAGCCTCTGCACTACCCTATCCACATCCAAATCAGAAAGCCTGGAGGATTTGGAGGAGATGGATGGAGATTGGGAACTCTTATCTGGTGAACCATGCCTCACACTAGGCGACCAGCTCCGAATGGGTTCGAGAATTATCGGAGTGGATGCCGATTCACTTAACTCAGATACCTCCTGTGGCCCCGAGGACAGTGGAGCCGAGGAAGCAGAGTCCAATATAGTAATCTTCTCTGGAGGCTCCGAAGATGCAGATGAAGCCGGAGACCTTTTCTTGGACTTGGAGGCTTTAGATTTCAACTGAGAGCTGGAAGCCGAATCTATAGCTTCCTCAAAAGACGGTTTAAGCAGTCCCTTTAAAATCAATTTGTTTTTCCTCTCTTGGAGCACCCTTGGACTGAAGGCGTGGCAAAAGCTACACGACTCCTGTAAATGGATGGCTCCAAGGCAGTAGACACATACAGAGTGTCCATCTGTGATGGACATTTTATATCCGCATTTTGAACATTTTTTAAAGCCAGAAGGCTTATGTTCCTTCTGATCCTTAGACATTATTCTGCTACTCTAGAGAACAGTTAAACTTCCAAAACGGGCGGGAAGCACACAACGTTCACTAGCAAACAGTACTACACAGATTGAGCGACAATTAGCAACAAAATGACACCACTGAAAGAACCTCTAACTAAAACGGTTCTTAAGACAACACAGGGAACAAACACACAAACAACTCAACTAAGGGAGGACTAGGTCCTCTAACTAAAACGGGCCTAGCCCGTGGGAACAGTTAGGGATACCACAAAAACACCAAGAAACACACAATCACAGTGACAGCAGCAAGATATAGCTATTAAAATAGCTTTTGAGTATAAAGCAACCAATTTCTCAAGAGAAATAAGTCAAAAAGAGGTAACATTATCTGTTTTTGGTTGATGTGCAGAAGTATTTGATTTGGGCTCCATTGGCCCTAATGCACCTGCCATCCAGGTGAGCCCCGCAGGCATTGTCTGATGAGTTTGTGGTGAGGGTCTGGGTGGCGTGGGGTTGTGAGATGGAAAGTCCCTTGTTGTGGTAGCATGCTGCTGCCCACCAAAGAAAATCTTTCCTTAGACAAGGCATCATTGGTATAAGAGTTTCCAGGTCTTGAGAGTGCTGACACCAAAGGCTTTTTAGGTACCATTGTAGTTTCTTCATAAACAGTCTGACATATGGAATGAGTAGAATGCAAGAGGCCATGAACCCTAGAGCTTGCAGGATTTTCCTTGCGGATAACTGGGTCCTGGTGGCTAGTTGAGAGAAGTAGGCTGTCAGGTAGGCTTGTTTCTCTGGAGTACGGAATGCTATCTGGGATGCTGTGTCCAGGCTTGCTCCCAGGAATACAATGTTTTGTGTGGGGAATAGTTTGGATTTCTTTTCGTTGATGGTATACCTCAGGGAGGTCAGTAGGTCGTTTACAAAGTTTAGGTGCTGTAGCAGCTTTTCCTGTCTGCCTGAATCAGGCAGTCATCTAAGTATGGGTAAATTTGAATATTTCTTTTTCTGCAAAAAGCAATGGCGGGAACCAGACATTTTGTGAAAACTCTGGGAGCAGTAGATAAGCCAAAGGGAAGTGCAGAGAACTGAAAGTGCATTGATCCTGCCCTGAAACTTAGGTATTTCCTGCATGACTCCCTGACTGGGATGTGTAGGTAGGCCTCTTTCAGGTCTAGGGTGGCTAACCAAGCATCCTTGGAAAGCACAGGTAGAAGCTGTTGGAGGGTGAGCATTTTGAATTTTGGTATCACCAAAAAGGCATTTAGAATGGATAGCTTGAGGATGGGGGACCATCTGCCCTCTTTTCTGGGCACCAGGAAGAGTCTGGAGTAGAAACCTTGGCCTATCTGTTCTGCAGGAGCATACTCTATTGCTCTCATGGAGAGTAGAGAATGGACTTGCTTTTTGGCCTCTGCCCACTGGTTTAGGGGAAGATCTGGGGACTCTTCTGGGGTTGGCAGTGTGTGGAAATAAAATTTGTACCCCTGGGACAATTTGTTGAGAACCCAGTGGTTGTTGGTAATGGTGGCCCAGTTACTTGCATGGAAGGAGAGTTTTCCTCCTAAGGGCACATGCAGGTGTGCAGAGGGAGGGGGTGGAAGTGAAAAGTCATTGTAAATTCTTATCATAAGGGGGTGGATTTGCACTTCCTGATTTTTAAAGAGGAGGAACTCCATTGCTTAGATCTCTGCATTCCCTGGGACTGTTGTCTGGGGGGGGGGTCTGCTTCCCCTGGGTCTGGGCTGAGCTGGCCTGGAGGGGGTAGGAAATGACCAGTGCTTGGAGGGGCAATGCCTACTGAACTTTGGTGGCTGGGCCTGTAAGTCATCTTTAACTGTCTGCATAGATTTAGCTTTTTCTTCCATCTTTTTTAATACCTCTTCTGCCTTGGTGCTAAATAAGTTATTTGTGCAAGGGTGCATCCAATAATTTGGATTTGATATGGTCTGGCAAGGTCTGTTTCTTAAGCCAAGCATGCCTTCTAAGGACAGAACCAGTGACTGCTTCCCTGCAAGATGCTTCTAGGGTATCAAAACCACATTGTAAGGTGTGCTAAGTTACTTGACTTGCAGAATGCATTAACTCTTGTAACTCTTATTTTCTGCACAAGCAGGAAAATATATTTTTGTTTGAGGAGTTCCATGGTATGTTGCTGATATTTCAGCATGTGAAACTGACAGTTTAATGCTCTAAAAACATGAGTAGCAGAGGTGTATACTTTTTTACCCCATCTGTCTAATGCTAGTGAATCCCTATCTGAGGGGGTATGATTCTTAGCTGAAGTTGTTTTGATTCCTTTAGGTCCTTGAGAGATAACCACGGGGTCAGCAGTAGGATTTTTGAAATGAAATTTGAGAGAGTCAGGGACTCTCTAATACCCGTCAGGTTTCCTGGGAACTAGAGGGAGGGTGTCAGGGGTCAGACTGGATTCCATAAAAACATCATCCAGGACAAGCGGAATGGACAGAGGTCTGTGCTGTGGAATACCTAAGAATTCCCCGAGTTTCTTTTTGACTGAGGATAGTCCTGACATTCCCATTGGAAATGCTCCCTTAAAGTATGTAGGGTTTCCCCAAAGGGAAAGTCCTCGGGTGGAGAGGCTGAAGGGATGGATTCCTCTGCATCAGAATCCTTATAGGCAGAGAGAGGTTTGCATATCTTCATATTCAGATGCATCAAATTCATCGGACTCCTGTTCAGATAAAACTACTGGGGACAAGTCTATTTCTCTTGGAAGGGGGTAGCCTGGCTTCCCCTAATAAGCATTATAAGGTCTTCCGCCATTTTAAGCATTTGAGATAGAGGCAAGGAAGCAGGTTCCTGAGCTTGGGTCATTTTTTTGGGTGTGGTTCGCATTGTGGGCCTTAGAAACTTGGTTGTTTTCGAAAGAACTGTAGACATGAAAGAAGTTGTCAGTCTGTGTTGAGTATCGGTAGTGCAAAGTACTTCCTCAGAAGCCAGTGCCTGCTAAGGGGCTCTAGAGCGAAAATATCTAGCTACAATAAGGGCCCGATGACATATAGTTCTAGTGTTGAACACAGCACGGCAGCAGGGGAAGTAG